>NW_028190290.1:0-179295 GCF_048542155.1 Nylanderia fulva
TTTTATTCGCTTTGAGCCAGCTTCTTAATTCGCGAGCGTATTCGCTGATACAAACTTTTTCTAGAAAACTTTTTCACATTTTTTTCGCTAACGTCTAAAATTTTGAATTCGCGGCGTCTAATGTTCGCTTCGTCTGGCTGCGCTAAAGTGGAACATATAAAGAACAATAGCTGTGTATATTATTGGCCTTGAAACTGTTTGATTGAAAACGTAATTTATTGTGCTCATCTTCCATTTCAACATTTAGTAGTTTTCTACGCATTCAATTTATTCTAAAAAATTCTAATTTTCTATATTGATTACTTTAAATAATATATAACTTACTTAAAAATTTTATACAAAAATTAATAAATATAAATATCTAAAAAAAAGTATTTAAAAAAGCATTAAAAGGTATTAAAAGTATATATAAAAAATATTTAAAAAAGTATATTTAAAAAAAGTTTTAGAAATAACGTAGAAGATTCGATACTTATAATAAGTTCGTTGGATATTTTTGGACATGGAGAGACCAATCAACCGTAATTCTTTTTGTGTGTATATATTTTTGTATAGAGTAATGAATTTTTGCGATTTTAGATAATATCTATTAAGAAATATTGCTTTTATTTACTTTTACTCACATTTTATAATACAGTTAACGTTACATTTAATCATTTTTTTACTAATATTACAATTCAAGTTATAACCTTATTTACAATATGTAGAAATTTTATTATATTTAATATATTTTCTAACTCACAGTTATATATATATATATATATATATATATACAATATTGCAATCAGGTGGCATTTAAAATATAATTTGTAATTATTATAATTAATTTACAAAAAAAATGTTATTTACAAATTACATGTCAGAGATGTATACTGATAATATAAATTTTCTTTTCAATTATGACTTAATTATCTATACATTATTTTTTCTTAACGATTGATGCATTTATTCATTATTTCTTTTTTGTTTATATTAATAATTTACCATGTGCGCATTTTACATAAAGAATTCAGCAATTCGACTAAATTTCTTAGATTTGATTAGTTTTTGGTATTACACTCCGTTGCAGTTAAAATAAAGAAAGTATTTATATTTACAATCTTTATACGGAGAAAATAAAGGAAATACGGAAAATATATTCAATATTTGTATATAAGGTTCGAATATAGATAAATTTTTACAAAGTAGATAATTATTTATTATATGTATAATTTTTTGAAGCTACTTTAATTTGTCAAATTTAAATTAAAAATTGCGACAAATATTGTTTCGATGTAGTTAATGCAATAAATAAATTGACAAGTATAACTTGTAAATATTCGATCAACGTTTTGTATATTGTCAATCTTTAAATAATAGTAAGATAATTTTAATGATACTGCAAACGTATTGTAAAAAGATAAGTAAGTTTACTACATCGGGAAAATAAAATATATTATCTATATTATTCATGATGAATTTTCATGCAACAAATATAAAGAAAAAATCTTTTACTGGTGGATAGCTTAGATCTTTCTGAGTAACGTAGGCTACATGCAATCGTATTGCAAACTTCTAAAAATGTGCGCGTATTATACAAAAAAAATTGTTACGCTTTATATTTTTCCAACAATTTTATAATGTAACGTTGTACCGTAAATAATTCATACTATATTCATACAAATGTAATGGTGAAGATTTTATCAAAATTGGTCGTGTAGGTTTTACGTTAAATTATTATATTATTGGAAAATATAAAACGTAAAGAACCCATTTTTTTATGACGCGTACATTTTTAGAAGTTGCAAGACAATTGTACGCATAGCTATGTTACTCAAGAGGATATACACCAGTAAGACATTTATTAATTTCTCAAATTATCCCAAACAATAAAACAAACAAACTTTACTTCTTTATATGTATATTAGTCTAGATATAGATAGAAGTATAGATAAGTAAGTAAGTACTCTAAAAACTCACCTTTAAAAAAAGGTAAAAAAAGGCGACCAGTTAAGGGCACGCCATTAACAAAAATTATCCATTGCAAACCCATGTAGAATCCTATCCTATTGCAAACCCATGTAGAATCCTAGGCAAAATTAACCATTGCAAACTCATGTAGAATTGTATTAAAAATGATCCATTGCAAACTTATGTAGAATCCTACATTGCAAACCCATGTACAATAGAATTGTATGAAAAATTATCGATTATAAATTCATGTACAATCGTAACAAAAGTAATGAAATAAAAAAAAATTGCGCCAAGTGAAAGTAGAAACTTGTACCAGTGGAAAATTAAAGTTGCAGACATATATAGAGTCGTATAATGAATCAGTAAAAATTTAAATTTGCAAATGTAGAATCGTACCATAAAAAAACTTATCTTTTAAAAAAAAAGATAAACAAGATGCCAAGTCCATGAGCCATGTAAAAAAGAAATAAAAAAATTTTAGTTAAAAAAACTGGGCGCGCTGCTAAGTTTCAAAATTACAATGCACCTTAAAGTAACATTAATTAATTTAAACACAAAACATATTTTAACTGTAATGAGTTTAAAAGTAACAATTTAATTTTAATATTGTTAGAATATTATTTAGCAGCGCTCCCAGTTTTTTTAACTAAAATTTTTTTATTTCTTTTTTACATGGCGCATGGACTTGGCATCTTGTTTATCTTTTTTTTTAAAAGATAAGTTTTTTTATGGTACGATTCTACATTTGCAAATTTAAATTTTTACTGATTCATTATACGACTCTATATATGTCTGCAACTTTAATTTTCCACTGGTACAAGTTTCTACTTTTACTTGGCGCAATTTTTTTTTATTTCATTACTTTTCTTACAATTGTACATGAATTTATAATCGATAATTTTTCATACAATTCTATTGTACATGGGTTTGCAATGTAGGATTCTACATAAGTTTGCAATGGATCATTTTTAATACAATTCTACATGAGTTTGCAATGGTTAATTTTGCCTAGGATTCTACATGGGTTTGCAATGATTAATTTTTTATAGGATTCTACATGGGTTTGCAATAGGATAGGATTCTACATGGGTTTGCAATGGATAATTTTTGTTAATGGCGTGCCCTTAACTGGTCGCCTTTTTTTACCTTTTTTTAAAGGTGAGTTTTTAGAGATTATATCATTCATTTTTGTATATTTTTATGACCGGAATAGAACAATTATTAAACATGTTTATCTAAACTTCTTTGCTTAAAATGATGTGTACAATCATATCCTAGAATCCTGATCATTCCTCCTAAAGCACCCTATTTATATAAATTTACCCATATGTGTGTGTGTGTGTGTGTGTACTAATGTCGAGCATTTTTTATACATTTTCTATTAAATTTAGATAAAAGGTGCAGGATTTCGAAAAAGAAAAAGTTGACACAGACTTTTTCCTAAACGGCGATTTTCAAGGTTATTTAAAGGTCACTTATATTTTCAAAATAGAATTACCTTAATTTTTCTCATATAAATCGATTCCTCGCAATATTTACTATAAAAAGTTGTAAAGGTATAATTTTTACATAATCTTACATAAACTTCGAAATATTACAAATATTTTATTCTATGAAATATTTCAGTTTATGTAAAATTATGTTAACTATCTTTTAAATTATTCACTTTTAGCCATCTTACCCTTACAACCTTTTATAGTGAATATTGCAACAAATTGGTTTATATATATAATATATATTATAACATCAGTTATTATTAATTGATGTTTACATTTATTTTTAGACCTACTAGAGCTCTAATGCTCCACATTTTTTGCAAAAACTGTTTATTCTACAGATTTCAAATATGCTTTTAAATGATGATTGAATATTTCCTTTTTTTAATTATTTTTATTATTATTTTTCAATCTCAATCAACTTTTATAACTTTATGCCAGCACGATACAAATACATGTGTCTTTATTTTTTTTATTATTTTTATTATTATTTTTCAATCTCAATCAACTTCTATAACCTTATGCCAGCAGGATACAAATACATGTATGTCTTTATTATTGTATCAACTCTTGTCTTTTCCATGTAACCATGTCTTCATAGTTTGAATTATCCCTTCATCTTCTCAATCTTTCGCAGAAATTTAATTAATTAAATACACTTCACACGAAATAAAGTTTGCTGGAAGATATACAGCAAACGATAACTGTAAAAACATGATTACGTGGAAAGAACAAGAGTTGGTACAGTAAAGGCAAGTAAGTAAGTACATGTAATGTATCGTATTGGCATAACGCTATATCCGCGGAGCAGATAATGTGGCTGTAGAGGTAGTCTGCAGTGCAGCTAATGTGGACGTAGATGTTGATTGAGATAATTGTCTAATATAAAATAAAATTTAAAAATTTAGTTTAAAAAGCTGTTGCATATATAAATAAAGTTTATTTTTTCTAAATTTGGAATATGTTTAATTAATTAATTTTTTAAGTTTATGTTTAATAAATTTTTTAAGTCTGTATTCAATAATTTTATTCATTTGATAAATACATGTACGTCTTTATTTTGATATGTTTAATATAATTAGAAATTCATTATTAATTAGATATGTAAACTATAAATTCATATATAATATTTGAAAATATATGTGAATATTTAAATTTTTATCTTCTCCTTCCTCTCCTTCAATCTCTTTAATATCAATATGTGTATGTGTGTACACGCGCGCACATTTGTACGTATTTATTTAATTATTGGATAGTTGAGAGTACTTAATTGATAAAAAATTATGACAATAATAATCCTTGTTTTTTTTTCTTATTATTTACTCAGATTTTTTTGTCTATCTTATAAGATAAACACTTTAGAGATTGAATATTTCAAGTAAACTAATTGTAAGTAAATTTCACATTAATGCATATAGATGTTTAATCATGAATGTACTGAATAAGTACACAAGACGAACAGTGAGTAAGTGAGTGAGAATGAGATAGTGTGTGTGTGTGCGTGTGTGTGTGAGAAAAAGAGAGAGAGAGAGAGAGAGAGAGAGAGAGAGAGAGAGAGAGAGAGTTAGCCAACATAACCCCGCACGCTGCCGATCATGAATGTACTAAATAAGTACACAAGACGAACAGTGAGTGAGTGAGTGAGAATGAGAGAGTGTGTGTGTGTGTGCGTGTGTGTGTGAGAAAGAGAGAGAGAGAGAGAGAGAGAGAGAGAGAGAGAGAGAGAGAGAGAGAGAGAGAGAGTTAGCCAACATAACCCCGCACGCTGCCGATATGGCGGAGCGCCACTATCGCCATCTGTTGTAAAACGTGCGAGATGGACAAAATTACCACTACATGCATCTTGCATGTGTTGTGTACGTGTGATATATGTGTGCGCATGTGTTGTATACGTGTGAATACGTGTAGCACGATACTACTATGTATGCGTGGTCGATGATGATAATGATGATGATAATGATGATGATAATGATGACGGGGACGTTTCTTAATAGAAATTTTTCATATTTCGACTTTGCATTTATATATCTCTGCTTACAAATCACGTAGAGCAGAAATGAAGACACTTTTATTATATAATTCGAACTCCATCTATCGATTAAGTCTAGTATAAACTCGATTGCTTCAGCCATTATTGAGGATTCGAAATATTATAAAGACTCAAATGTCCGACTCGCGTTAAGATACACGGTGTCTCCGCTACGCCCTTAACTGGTCGCGAGACACTACCGTGTCTCTTGATAAGACTTTGGCTTGAAATCTACTCGCCCCCTTGCCACGTAAAAATATAAAATTATAAAGCAAATCATAAAATAAAATAAAGAAAACATAAAAAACAAAATAACAATTACCATACAAAATCAACTAAACTCTAACAGTGCTTAAGCTCGTATGTAAACAAACACAATGATAAATTATTAAATATTATTAGGCCCTGTGTAACGAGCACAAAAAATTTTTATTAGTTCTTAGAAAAAATTTTTTTAAATTTGACAAAACCAAACGTTTCGACCTGTATTAGGTCTTCTTCAGTGCGCAGTAATCGTTATGATAATTAAATAAATATAAAAATAAAAATTCTAATACTAAGTCGCTATATAATGTCAAGTAAATTAAAAACTGATGTCAAGATTAAAAGGCGAAATACATTGACATTAAATTTAAATCATCAAGCGTAGCTCGACACGAACAGTCCACACTGAGTGCAAAAATCATATAACTATTTCGGTTAATCTATATTATTTTAAAATTATTATTAATAACTCAGAGTGGCGCTTCGAAATTGCTTTAAATCAACCGCTCTTCGTTGGTCGGCGAAAGGCTGTTAGTCCGGCAATGAACTTGTCCATTCTTTCCAAGTTTTTTAAGATGTTATGAACTGAATTTATAAAATTTTTTTTAAAGTATAAAGTTAAAAATTGACTTATGTATGTGTAAAAAATTAAGAATTAAAAATTAAAAAATTAGCTAATTGTTGCTTACAGTTGTATCCGAATAAAGAAATATGACCATGACTCCAATTTTTGCTGAATGTATTACTTGACTGATGTCGCGTCGTTTAAAAAGTTGAATATATAGGTGTCAAGTAAAAAAAAACATAAATATTATAATAAGTCTAACGATTTCCTATTTCTTCTAGAATGTCAAAATAAGCGTTGTTGAGCAATTCAGTGTCTGTATTATTATTTATACCAAGTTTTTGTTCTTTTATGTGTATCATCTCCGAGATAAGTCTTTTGTGGTAGTTAAATTCAATATCAAGTATTTTGACGTTATCCCAATCAAAAGCATGCTTTTTATCGATAATATGTTCCGAAACCACTGAATGCTTAGAAGAATCAAATTTGATGTTACTTATATGCTCCTTTAATCTAGTACGTAATTTTCTTTTGGTTTGCCCAACGTATGAGGCTTCACAATCTTTACAATTAATTTTGTAGACGACATTATTATTGTTACCATGCGCAATTTTGTCCTTATGGACTCTGATGAATTTGTTAAGATTATTGAGACAACGGTACCCTACTCTAAAATCTGATTTCTTAATTGTCGATGCCATTGTTTCCGAGATGTTATTAATATAAGGAATGACAAAAAAGTTTTTGTCATTTCCTTCTATAATTTCCTTTTTTCCATTGTTGTTAAACTTAAAATTATTTACTACTTTTATTCTCTTATTGATTTTTTTAAAAATTAAATGAATAGGGTAACCGTGACAAATTAAAAAAAATTTTTTCTAAGAATTAATAAAAATTTTTTGTGCTCGTTACACAGGGCCTAATAATATTTAATAATTTATCATAAAAAACAAAATTTAAATATTAAAAAACATTAAAAATAAAAAAAAATCTTTAAAAAACTAACATATGTAGATTATTTGTTCAAATTTAAAAGTATTAATAGTATAAAAAAATAATATTGCAACTCTAAATAAATAAAAACATAAAAGCTTTAACATACTAAAAACGAAAGTATATTAAGAATAAATAAGCTATAAGAGCCAAACGTGGATGACGTTAATTACACCGAGAATTAATTTTTCGCTGTAACTAAATAATATGCGCCAACACAAATATTTTCTTAGCATACTACTAAGATTTATTTCAGAAAATGTATCTCAATCCGAAATTACTACCCGGGAAAAAAGAATTAACTACCATTGCTAAATTTTAGCTGTCCATATCAAGAGACACGGTAGTGTCTCGCGACCAGTTAAGGGCGTAGCGGAGACACCGTGTATCTTAACGCGAGTCGGACATTTGAGTCTTTATAATATTTCGAATCCTCAATAATGGCTGAAGCAATCGAGTTTATACTAGACTTAATCGATAGATTGAGTTCGAATTATATAATAAAAGTGTCTTTATTTCTGCTCTACGTGATTTGTAAGCAGAGATATATAAATGCAAAGTCGAAATATGAAAAATTTCTATTAAGAAACGTCCCCGTCATCATTGTCATCATTATCATCATTATCATCATCATTATCATCATCGACCACGCATACATAGTAGTATCGTGCTACACGTATTCACACGTATACAACACATGCGCACACATATATCACACGTACACAACACATGCAAGATGCATGTAGTGGTAATTTTGTCCATCTCGCACGTTTTACAACAGATGGCGATAGTGGCGCTCCGCCATATCGGCAGCGTGCGGGGTTATGTTGGCTAACTCTCTCTCTCTCTCTCTCTCTCTCTCTCTCTCTCTCTCTCTCTCTCTCTCTCTCTCTCTCTCTTTCTCACACACACACGCACACACACACACACTCTCTCATTCTCACTCACTTACTCACTGTTCGTCTTGTATACTTATTATAGTACATTCATGATTAAACATCTATATGCATTAATGTGAAATTTACTTACAATTAGTTTACTTGAAATATTCAATCTCTAAAGTGTTTATCTTATAAGATAGACAAAAAAATCTGAGTAAATAATAAGAAAAAAAAAACAAAAGGATTATTATTGTCATAATTTTTTATCAATTAAGTACTCTCAACTATCCAATAATTAAATAAATACGTACAAATGTGCGCGCGTGTACACACATACACCTATTGATATTAAAGAGATTGAAGGAGAGGAAGGAGAAGATAAAAATTTAAATATTCACATATATTTTCAAATATTATATATGAATTTATAGTTTACATATCTAATTAATAATGAATTTCTAATTATATTAAACATATCAAAATAAAGACATACATGTATTTATCAAACGAATAAAATTCTTGAATACAGACTTAAAAAATTTATTAAACATAGACTTAAAAAATTAATTAATTAAACATATTCCAGATTTAGAAAAAATAAACTTTGTGATAAATATAAGGCCAACTTATCGAGCTGAATATTCGAGATGTTCAGTCAACTACCATTTATTACATGTATAAATTATAAAACTACAGTCATTATATTAAAACTAACGCAAATTACAATCATTCTATAAACGTTTCGACCGCACGCGGTCTTCTTCAGTATAATTATTGAAATATAAATTCTTACAATTCACATAATATCGAAATTTAATTATAGTTATTCAGAATCAAGAGTTTTTGAGCAATTAACGCGTGTTTCAATCCGTCCTGTCCAACAATGTTCGCCTCGATATGATCTCTGATTTTGTTCAGATCTCGGATAGTTTCATCGTTAATATGCGAGAAATTAACCCGTTCCGTAGGCGCTGCGATTAATAAAAAATTACCGATCGACGTATGTCCAAATTATAATATGTATCCCCTACAATTGGTAGTATGCTTACCTATCATCGTTCTTCTTGACAATTTTGCTACTTATTAACAGTTATTAAGGATGACACATAACAAACCAACAATACAGAAAGACAGCTCATTTTAAACTCTACTTGATCGGAGAGCGTGCGTGTTTATATATGATCTAATATCTATGTTTTACTCGTTAATGTCCTATTTGTCCTATTATTATTTCTTGTTCGCTAATATATCCAAAATATCAAAATACGACTCGCTAAGTAACTCAGTATCTTTGTTTAAATTTAGTCCATTTTTTTGTTCCTTGATATGTAGCATCTCAGAAATGAGTCTTTTATAATAATTATTTTCGTTGTCCATGATCTTAACATTGTCCCTATTAAAAGTATGATGTTCATTTATTATGTGTTCAGAAATTACTGAATGTTTCGTTGAGTCCAATCTAATATTATTTTTATGTTCTTTCATTCGCGTCTGCAATTGCCTCTTTGTTTGGCCTACATAAGATGCATTACAATTATTGCAACTGATCTTATAAACCACATTCGAATTGCATGGATGTTTAGTTTTATCTTTCTGCGCTTTAATAATATTATCCAGTTTGTTGAGACATCTATACCCTACCATACAATTTTTATTTTTTACCGAGGAAACAATCATTTCTGAGATCCCATCTATATACGGAATGACAAAGAATTTTTTATTGACCGAGTCATTTCCTATACTTTTTGTTCTTTCTATGTTGGCCTGTCTCTCTATAATGCTCCCCTTAGATATGATGTGTTCTATCCGATGATTAATTTTGTTAAAAATCAGATCAAGAGGGTAACCATTGCTTCTGAGTATATTAATAATTAACTCCAAATTTTTATTAAAAAATAGTGGATGTGATAGCAATAGACATCTGTCTACAAGGTTATATATTATTCCAATTTTGTGGCATAATGGGTGGTTTGAATAAAATGATAACGTCCTTCCTGAGAAGGTTTCTTTTTGATACCAGTCTATATATATTTTGTTATTAATAATTTTAAGTGATAAATCTAAGAAATTCAAGCTATGGTTAACCTCTTGTTCGACCGTGAATTTAAGTCTTTCATGATAGTTGTTAAAATTATTCACAATCTGAGTCATATTAGTCATAGAGGTGGCCACTATTATGTCATCCACATAACGAAAATAAAACAAACATTCCAAATTCAACGCTTTGAGAACTGTATCCTCAAGATCTTGCATAACCAGGTCTGCAATAATTGGTGATAACGGTGACCCCATAGGGGTCCCAAACGTCTGTTTATAAATTATGTCATCAAATGTAAAATATGTAGAAGTCAATATGAATTTTATACCCCCCAAAAATTCGTTTTTCGGTATTTTAGTATTTATTCCAATGTAATCCCATCTATCGTTAATACCGTCAATCGCAAGATCCAGAGGAACGTTCGTAAACAAAGACACCACATCCAAGGAAAACATCCTATCATTCTCATCAATCTTTTTACCAGACAATATGCTGTACAAATCAAAACTATTATTAATATGACTTTTCGCTTTGGGTAGGCTAGTTCGTAAGGTGTTTTGTAAAAACGAAGCCAGCGAGTATAGAGCTGTATCAACCGATGAAACTATGATTCTAACTGGATAGTTTTCCTTATGGATTTTAGGTAATCCATACGCTTTTGGAAGGAGAGAATCACTACAACGTAATTTATAATATTCGTTTTTTGAAATATAATCTTCCTTAAGCCATCTCTTCAACAAATCATTCAAATCGTTCTCTATTTTTTTGCACGGATTTTTTTTAACAATAGTGTAAGTGTTGACATCTTTTAAAACGTTTTCCATTTTGTTATTAGGTGCGCAACTAAGTTCCCGCTGTTTGTCTATAGATGGCTCCAGCAGTAAGTGCTGGTCGATTTTGACATATCCAAAACGTCACGAGCCAAGCTTAGACATATGGTAAACAAACCGCTTTGACATGTTAATGATTTTGTTTTGGCGTCATATACTTTTAGTTGTGTGAAAATGTCTGATTTTGTACCAAATAATCGACATTTGCGGGAAGTGTTGATTTTCTTATTTCATTCGAAGAAAACGGCGGCTGAAGCGCATCGAGAGCTCCAAAAAGTTTACGGAGATGCTGCTCTAAGTGAAACAACGTGCCGTGATTGGTTCCGTCGCTTCAAAGACGGTGATTTCGATGTTGACGACCGTCCGCGTGAAGGAAGGCCAAAAACCTTCGAAGACGCTGAATTGGAGGCATTGCTCGATGAGGATCCATGCCAAACGCAAGAACAGCTTGCTTCAGCATTAGGAGTTACCCGCCAAGCCATTTCCAAGCGATTGCATGCGAAAAACGGCCACAATACGAGCAGAGGCACGAAAAAGTGATTCTACTGCATGACAACGCTCGGCCTCATGTTGCCAAACCCGTTAAAACTTACGTGGAAACGCTCAAATAGGAAGTCCTACCCCACCCGCCATATTCCCCAGATATTGCGCCGTCCGATTATTACTTGTTCCGTTCGATGGCACATGGTCTGGCTGATCAGCAGTTCCGCTCATATGAAGACATCAAAAAATGGCTTGATTCGTGGATAGCCTCAAAAGACGAATACTTTTACCGTAACGGTATTCGAGCTCTGCCAGAAAGATGGGAAAAAGTTGTGGCTAACGATGGGCAATACTTTGAATGATTCATTTGTAACCATTTTTTCACAATAAAGTTGCATTTTCATAAAAAAACAGCGAGAACTTAGTTGCGCACCTAATAATATAATGAGATCTTTCCATTGCCACCGTAGCATTACCCTTGTCCGCGCGTGTGAATAGAACATTCGGATTGTCTTTACAAAATTTTATTAAATCTCTGTGTGCACCAAGTAATTTTTGTTGACTTACGTCATTTTTATCCTTCGTGTTCAGAAGTTGTGCAAATTTTGGAACCGCGATATTTCTGATCGTTGTGAGATTATTAATATTATTTCGTTTGCTATTACTCTCTATGTCCTTGATGAATTCATGTATCGCTGTTTTTTTACTAATATTCGGAAGACAGAATTTATCACCCATTTGCAACAGATTAGAAACGTTAGGCGGAATGTCTGTGTTGGAAAGATTAACAAACCATTTTTTATTAGTATTTTCCAAAGGGTTAATTGTATCATTGAGAAATTTATTGGCTTCTATGTGTATATTGATCTCCTTGGCATCATTAGTGATTGCCCTGAGAGAATTTTGTGATATTTTCGTCGGTTGTGAAGTTTCAAAATGTAAAGAACAATGTATATCTATAGGTTTGATGCTGTTGATATACTTATAGTGTTGTTTTCTCTTAAGCCAATTGAATTTCTTTTCGTGTGCAGTAACCAATCTGTTGTGGCAATTTTTAAAAGCAATGTTATGATGTTCGAAAATTCTATTCCACGCGAGTACAGGTAAACGATTAAATAACCCGCTGGTGAGATGAAAAATCCTATTTTGTAATGACTCTACCTGTCTATGCAAATCAAAGATTTCATCGTCGATCAAAATAAACTTTATTTATATATGCAACAGCTTTTTAAACTAAATTTTTAAATTCTATTTTATATTAAACAATTATCTCAATCAACATCTACGTCCACATTAGCTGCACTGCAGACTACCTCTACAGCCACATTATCTGCTCCGCGGATATAGCGTTATGCCAATTACGATACATTACATGTACTTACTTACTTACTTGCCTTTACTGTACCAACTCTTGTTCTTTCCACGTAATCATGTTTTTACAGTTATCGTTTGCTGTATATCTTCCAGCAAACTTTATTTCGTGTGAAGTGTATTTAATTAATTAAATCTCTGCGAAAGATTGAGAAGATGAAGGGATAATTCAAACTATGAAGACATGGTTACATGGAAAAGACAAGAGTTGATACAATAATAAAGACATACATATATTTGAATCCTGCTGGCATAAGGTTATAGAAGTTGATTGAGATTGAAAAATAATAATGAAAATAATTAAAAAAATAAAGACACATGTATTTGTATCGTGCTGGCATAAAGTTATAAAAGTTGATTGAGATTGAAAAATAATAATAAAAATAATTAAAAAAAGGAAATATTCAATCATCATTTAAAAGCATATTTGAAATCTGTAGAATAAACAGTTATTGCAAAAAATGTGGAGCATTTGAGCTCTAGTAAGTCTAAAAATAAATGTAAACATCAATTAATAATAACTGATGTTATATATATATTATATATATAAACCAATTTGTTGCAATATTTACTATAAAAGGTTGTAAGGGTAAGATGGCTAAAAGTGAATAATTTAAAAGATAGTTAACATAATTTTACATAAACTAAAATATTTCATAAAATAAAATATTTGTAATATTTCGAATTTTATGTAAGAGTATGTAAAAATTATACCTTTACAACTTTTTATAGTAAATATTGCGAGGAATCGATTTATATGAGAAAAATTAAGGTAATTCTATTTTGAAAATATAAGTGACCTTTAAATAACCTTGAAAATCGCCGTTTAGGAAAAAGTCTGTGTCAACTTTTTCTTTTTCGAAATCCTGCAACTTTTATCTAAATTTAATAGAAAATGTATAAAAAATGCTCGACATTAGTACACACACACACACACACATACACACACACACACACACACATATGGGTAAATTTATATAAATAGAGTGCTTTAGGAGGAATGATCAGGATTCTAGGATATGATTGTACGCATCATTTTAAGCAAAGAAGTTTAGATAAACATGTTTAATAATTGTTCTATTCCGGTCATAAAAATATACAAAAATGAATGATATAATCTCTAAAAACTCACCTTTAAAAAAAGGTAAAAAAAGGCGACCAGTTAAGGGCACGCCATTAACAAAAATTATCCATTGCAAACCCATGTAGAATCCTATCCTATTGCAAATTCATGTAGAATCCTATGAAAAATTAATCATTGCAAACCCATGTAGAATCCTAGGCAAAATCAACCATTGCAAATCCATGTAGAATCGTACCCATTGCAAACCTATGTAGAATCCTATGAAAAATTAACCATTGCAAACTCATATAGAATCCTATGAAAAATTAACCATTGCAAACCCATGTAGAATTGTATTAAAAATTATCCATTGCAAACTTATGTAGAATCCTACATTGCAAACCCATGTACAATAGAATTGTATGAAAAATTATCGATTATAAACCCATGTACAATCGTAACAAAAGTAATAAAATAAAAAAAAAATTGCGTCAAGTGAAAGTAGAAACTTGTACCAGTGGAAAATTAAAGTTGCAGACATATATAGAGTCGTATAATGAATCAGTAAAAATTTAAATTTGCAAATGTAGAATCGTACCATAAAAAAACTTATCTTTTAAAAAAAAAGATAAACAAGATGCCAAGTCCATGCGCCATGTGAAAAAGAAATAAAAAAATTTTAGTTAAAAAAACTGGGAGCGCTGCTAAATAATATTCTAACAATATTAAATTTAAATTGTTACTTTTAAACTCATTACAGTTAAAATATGTTTTGTGTTTAAATTAATTAATGTTACTTTAAGGTGCATTATAATTTTGAACCTTAGCAGCGCGCCCAGTTTTTTTAACTAAAATTTTTTTATTTCTTTTTCACATGGCGCATGGACTTGGCATCTTGTTTATCTTTTTTTTTAAAAGATAAGTTTTTTTATGGTACGATTCTACATTTGCAAATTTAAATTTTTACTGATTCATTATACGACTCTATATATGTCTGCAACTTTAATTTTCCACTGGTACAAGTTTCTACTTTCACTTGGTGCAATTTTTTTTTTATTTTATTACCTTTGTTACGATTGTACATGGGTTTATAATCGATAATTTTTCATACAATTCTATTGTACATGGGTTTGCAATGTAGAATTCTACATAAGTTTGCAATGGATAATTTTTAATACAATTCTACATGGGTTTGCAATGGTTAATTTTTCATAGGATTCTATATGAGTTTGCAATGGTTAATTTTTCATAGGATTCTACATAGGTTTGCAATGGGTACGATTCTACATGGGTTTGCAATGGTTAATTTTGCCTAGGATTCTACATGGGTATAACAACCTGAATTTTAGTTATCGTGCCTAAATTGTAGCTGTGGTAATTAATATTTTTTAGTCATAGTTTAACGAAGAATGTTATATCTAAAAAATATTAATCGCCATAGCTAAAATTTAAGCATGATAACTAAATTTCATGTGTAATATATGGACAGCTAAAATATAGTTATGGTAGCTAAATTTTTCCGTGTAAATTCACTTATTTCTTCCTAACCCTTCTGTAAAAAAAAAGACGAGAATAATGTTGGTCCGCAAGTCGTTGAATCAAAAATTAAACTCGAGTCTTTCGTATTTAAATTCGAATAATTTTTATTTACTCATCCTCATAAATCCGCAACTACATACCGAGTGCGCGCAGCGCGTAAGAAACAACTCAGTGAGAAATTCGTCGAATCAATGTCAAATTCGTCGAATCAATGACGATTCGATCAATCATTTCTCACTGGGAAGCGTCAGCTAACAATTTATAATCTATACAAATGATCAGTGCCGGATCGAGATATTTTCTCATCCAAGGCACTATTAGCAATTGACGCTTCCTTTCTCAACATACGCACAAACGCATGTCAAAATAACATACGCTTGGTAGGTACTTGAACTGCTACATGTTAATATTATTTTTGCATTTTTATAAAAAAACTTTTTTTAAAAAAATTGTTCAATTTATTGTTCATTTCTATGCCCTCTCATGTCTTTCATCCGAGACGAGTGCTTCGCGCGATCTAGATTCGACTCTGCAAGAAACATTGAAGGGATATTGAATTGATTAATATATTTAAATCATTGAGAAGATTCTATGGTATTTAATAGCGGTTGGTCACCAGTCAAGAATAAAAGCCAATAGAGTGCAAACATCTATAAGAGGAGAAAACTTACTATGTTAAAAACGTTAAAAATATTATGTGTTTTACTAAAAGTATTTATGCTAATGAGGACGGCTCTCACGTCCTCTTCGAAAGATCAGGAAGATTGTATAACTCAGGTCAGTTTCCCGAAAATTCATTTTTTTATACACTCTGATCTATACTTAAAGTGTGCTTTACACGATGCTGCTTTTATTCGCTTTGAGCAATTTTCTTAATTTGTCAGCGAATTCGCTGATAAAAACTTTTTTCTATTGTAGATGCTTGTTTTTTATTTGCTAGCGTCTAAAATTGTGAACTTTTTTCTAGATGCTTGTTTTTTATTTGCTAGCGTCTAAAATTGTGAAATCGCGGCGTGTAAAAAGTGCATTACATGATGCTGCTTTTATTTGCTTTGAGCCAGCTTTTTAATTCGCCAGCGTATTCGCTGATAAAAACTTTTTCTAGACCCACATTTTTTATTCGCTAGCGTCTAAAATTTTAAATTCGCGGCGTCTAATGTTCGCTGCGTCTGGCTGCGCTAAAGTTGAACATGTCCAACTTTAACGCTCTCGTCAAGCGAATAACTGGGCGACTTTAGCAGCAGCGACAAAAAACGCTCCATGTAAAAATGGTAGCAAATGAATAACCAGGCGAGTAGCGAATAATTCGGTATCCTGTGCATGTGCGAAACAAACTTTTGTCAAAACGCTTGCAACTTTATAAGAGCATTCTTTAAGGGTGTTTTACACAATGCTGCTTTTGACGCTTGTCGCTGACTTTTTTTATCGCAAGCTTTTCGCTCTCGCAAAACGAATTTCTGGCTGACAAAATCGCTAGCGTTAAATCATTTACACGTTGCTGATAAAAAAAAAGTTGCAAGCGTTTTGGCAAAAATTTGTTTCGCACATGCGCATGATACTGAATTATTGGTTATTCGCTTAGTTATTCATTCGCTACCATCTTTACATGGAACGTTTTTTGATGCTGCTGCTAAAGTCGCTCAGTTATTCTCTTAACGAGAGCTTTAAAGTTGGACATGTTCAACTTTAGCGCAGCAAGACAGAACAAATATTAGATCCCGCGAATAAATTAAATGTTATATACACTTCAGACAATAGATTGTTTGTGATATTAATATTTTATACTCTGTCACTATTTATGAAAAATTAATGATATAATAAAAGTAAAGTTTAATTTTACGTCATATATTTAAAGATTGATGTTATTTTGTTACTAAATAAAGTAAATTTAATTGTGATGAATATTTAAACTTAAACGTAACATATGTTGATATAATTGTCTTGTTTATGAAAAAATATTTTTAATATTAATGATTTTGTTATTCATTCCATCCCACAGCACAAAACTCAACAGAAATGTTGCAGAAACGTTTCAACGTTTCAAGTAACACTGAAACATCATTATAACATCTAAGAAACATAACATAGAAAACGTAACATTTGAAACGTTTATACAATCTTTCATAAACATATTTGTGTAAAAATAGCGGACATTTTCACATGTTTAAGACGTATATAAAATATTTTTGAATAAATTCTGCGAAAGTCTCTGAAATGTTTTGTGCTGTATGAGATTCATCTTCTGTTAACATGACAAACATACGTATTTATATCATATTTTTTATGCACAGATACATTTTCACATTATTCTTTTGTGATTTCTAAAACTTTCTTTAAATATTTATATTTATTGATTTTTGTATAAAATTTTTAGTAAGTTATTTGTTATTTAAAGTAATCAATATAGAAAATTAGAATTTTTTAGTAAAATTATATTGCATGCGTACAAAACTACTAAATGTTGAAATAGAAAATCGGTAAAATAAAATTCCATACAATAAATTGCGTTCTCAATCAAACAGTTTCGAAGCTAATAATATACACAACAGCTATTATTCTTTATATGTTCCAATTAATATACAATTTATCATTTAAAGTATATATATATACGTAAACATATGTACATAAACTCATATAAAAACCCCAATTATTAGACAAAACTATTTTAACAATTAAAAAGAACCAGGCTTGTAAGACAAACTGTTATAAATTCTTTATAATTTTTATTAATCTAATCTTGCGTTCCTTAAGCAACTTTCTCTTTAATGCAAGAAAAATCTTTGATACTTAAAAAGATATTTTGATCAGAAACACAATAAAAACAGTTTCTATAAACGGTGTTTAACACAGTATTTTATATATTATACAGTATTTTATATATTGCACAGTAGTGTATATCTATTGTACATATGTATCTAGTTGGATATTTTATAATAATTTAATTTACCTTTATACATGTCATTTCTATAATTATAAAAAAATCGAAAACCGTCATCTCGAAAGAAAAGCAAAGGTTATTTCTACTTGTAATAAAGTTGAACATTGATTTGAAAGTTGGGACATTTATCACATATATATTAATTTAACTATTTGGAATTTTGCATTTATTACTACAATGACTTTTATTTATTAAATTATTTGCCAAATAAGTTTTAATCTAATCTCACATTATGTACTGTTTATCATGTGATTCAATGGAATAGTAGATTTTTATAAGTTATATGATGCATATTTATTACTAGGATAACCCATCCTTCAGATTCATCGATGTCCATGAGTACGTGTCATCAAATATCGAATCTGTTCAGTATTATTTTGAAAACGACACTGTGAGAAAAAGAAATGAAGTCGGTAAGAGTTCATTTGTAAAGTATAAGTATTTTTAAAAGCTCCTATTTGTAAATATTTCAAAATCTAATAAGTTTTAAAAAATATGCATATAAATGTATATAAAATGTTGTGTATGTACATTTATTTCAAATCATCAAAATTTATTATGAAATAATATAATCTAAGCATGCGTTAAAATATAAGTACTAATTATTAACTTTTATCGCTTATATTTGTTTAATATTTTTCTCTGAATAACGATTCATGAAAACAATGAGGTTTATACTTACAAAAAATGTTATAATGAGACATATATAAATACAACTAAATGAATTAAAACTTGTAATTTTTGAAGGAAAAATTATATTTTACATTCCGCATATGATTATGATTTTTACAACGTTACCATAATATGCGGTACATATTTAATTTAATTCCTTTTTTGACAGACCACATATGTCAATATATATATATATATACATAAATATATATATATATATACAGGGTGTCCCATAATTTGCGAACCACTGCAAATGGGCAGATAGAGCGTGTTAAACTGAATAGAAAAGTCCTGTATCATTTTGCGATATTCGCAATTAATTATTGAGTTATTTGCCCAAATATCTAAACGAATGAGCGGGTCGAAAGCGGTACGTTGGACTCGGTGTGCATGTCGGATGACTTATTTGTTATATGCCGCTTAGTATCAAAATTATCATCTTACTTTTCGGCGTTACTACATTGGTCGCCGCTCGCTGCATGACGCCGCCTCTCGATCAAATAATGCTTTCTACCTGCTTATTCGTTTAGATATTTTAATAAATAACTCAATAATTATTGCGAATATCGCAAAATGATACAGGACTTTTCTATTCAGTTTAACACACTCTATCTGCCCATTTGCAGTGGTTCGCAAATTATGGGACACCCTGTATATATATATAATCTCTAAAAACTCACCTTTAAAAAAAGGTAAAAAAAGGCGACCAGTTAAGGGCACGCCATTAACAAAAATTATCCATTGCAAACCCATGTAGAATCCTAGGCAAAATTAACCATTGCAAACCCATGTAGAATCGTACCCATTGCAAACCTATGTAGAATCCTATGAAAAATTAACCATTGCAAACCCATGTAGAATTGTATTAAAAATTATCCATTGCAAACTTATGTAGAATCCTACATTGCAAACCCATGTACAATAGAATTGTATGAAAAATTATCGATTATAAACCCATGTACAATCGTAACAAAAGTAATGAAATAAAAAAAAAATTGCGCCAAGTGAAAGTAGAAACTTGTACCAGTGGAAAATTAAAGTTGCAGACATATATAGAGTCGTATAATGAATCAGTAAAAATTTAAATTTGCAAATGTAGAATCGTACCATAAAAAAACTTATCTTTTAAAAAAAAAAGATAAACAAGATGCCAAGTCCATGCGCCATGTAAAAAAGAAATAAAAAAATTTTAGTTAAAAAAACTGGGAGCGCTGCTAAATAATATTCTAACAATATTAAAATTAAATTGTTACTTTTAAACTCATTACAGTTAAAATATGTTTTGTGTTTAAATTAATTAATGTTACTTTAAGGTGCATTGTAATTTTGAAACTTAGCAGCGCGCCCAGTTTTTTTAACTAAAATTTTTTTATTTCTTTTTTACATGGCGCATGGACTTGGCATCTTGTTTATCTTTTTTTTTTTAAAAGATAAGTTTTTTTATGGTACGATTCTACATTTGCAAATTTAAATTTTTACTGATTCATTATACGACTCTATATATGTCTGCAATTTTAATTTTCCACTGGTACAAGTTTCTACTTTCACTTGGCGCAATTTTTTTTTATTTTATTACTTTTATTACAATTGTACATGGGTTTATAATCGATAATTTTTTATACAATTCTATTGTACATGGGTTTGCAATGTAGGATTCTACATAAGTTTGCAATGGATAATTTTTAATACAATTCTACATGGGTTTGCAATGGTTAATTTTTCATAGGATTCCACATAGGTTTGCAATGTGTACGATTCTACATGGGTTTGCAATGGTTAATTTTGCCTAGGATTCTACATGGGTTTGCAATGGATAATTTTTGTTAATGGTAGGAAATGACTCGGTTAATAAAAAATTCTTTGTCATTTCGTATATAGATAGGATCTCAGAAATGATTGTTTCCTCGGTACAAAATAAAAATTGTATGGTAGGGTATAGATGTCTCAACAAACTGGATAATATTATTAAAGCACAGAAAGATAAAACTAAACATCCATGCAATTCGAATGTGGTTTATAAGATCAGTTGCAATAATTGTAATGCATCTTATGTAGGCCAAACAAAGAGGCAATTGCAGACGCGAATTAAAGAACATAAAAATAATATTAGGTTGGACTCAACGAAACATTCAGTAATTTCTGAACACATAAGAAATGAACATCATACTTTTAATTGGGACAATGTTAAGATCATGGACAACGAAAATAATTATTATAAAAGACTCATTTCTGAGATGCTACATATCAAGGAACAAAAAAATGGACTAAATTTAAACAATGATACTGAGTTACTTAGCGAGTCGTATTTTGATATTTTGGATATATTAGCGAACAATAAATAATAATAAGACAAATAGGACATTAACGAGTCAAACATAGATATTAGATCATATATAAACACGCACGCTCTCCGATCAAGTAGAGTTTAAAATGAGCTGTCTTTCTGTATTGTTGGTTTGTTATGTGTCATCCTTAATAACTGTTAATGAGTGGCAAAATTGTCAAGAAGGACGATAATAGGTAAGCATACTACCAATTGTAGGGGATATATATTATAATTTGGACATACGTTGATCGGTAATTTTTTATTAATCGCAGCGCCTACGGAACGGGTTAATTTCTCGCATATTAACGATGAAACTATCCAAGATCTGAACAAAATCAGAGATCATATCGAGGCGAACATTGTTGGACAGGACGGATTAGAACACGCGTTAATTGCTCAAAAACTCTCGATTCTGAATAACTATAATTAAATTTCGATATTATGTGAATTTGTATAAATTTATATTTCAATAATTATACTGAAGAAGACCGCGTGCGGTCGAAACGTTTATAGAATAATTGTAATTTGCGTTAGTTTTAATATAATGACTGTAGTTTCATAATTTATACATGTAATAAATGGTAGTTGACTGAACATCTCGAATATTCAGCTCGATAAGTTGGCCTTATTTTTATCACTTTGTTTTTAATATACGAGCGACAATTTGTATTAATTTATAAATAAAAATTGTTTTTAAAAATTAAAACGATGGAGACAATTTAAACACATTTAAACGCCGCGCTGGTACGTTGCCATACTAGCATATTTTACTTTGTTATAAATGGCTGCCCGATTTTTAAGTCGTAACACGTTATCTTATTAAGGGGTTATACCTACCTATAAGACCGAAAAAAACATGTATTTTTAGTAATTTCTTTTAAACTGAAAGATTTTTTAAAATAAATGATTAATTATTCGAATGTATACATTTTGAAGTATCTATAGAATTTTTTTATTACAAAGTATTAAAAAACAAAGAAGATATATCAGCAAGAGCATTTTTTGTAAGTTTTTGCGGTGTCGAATTCCCCATTTTCTCTTCATACTGCCTGTTTTAAAAAACATTAAAATCCATATAACTTTTATATGTGTGTGTAAAACATTTTTTTATATCTTATACTGAAATAAAAAAAACCAATTTTTTTCAAGGGGGGGAGGTGTTTTACTCTCTAAATGTCAAGATACGCAGTTAAAAAAAATACGAGTTTAATATTTTTCAATGCTTCAAAACATATTCCAAGTTGATTAATATTAGTGAGGGTCACTTCCAATCTTTTCCTTGTTAGTTTTAACAATATTAGTTCAGTCAGTAATATTGAATTTTTCATTAGCTTTCATGAAATAGGCGTCTACGATTTACCTGCGATGATTACACTTATTACAAATATGAGATCACGACCATTGCACGCGTACATTGGTCATTCTATGGGCGAATCTGTTTTTTACGTAATGGCAACAGAGCGTCCAAAAATTGCTAGAATTGTAAAAATAATGTCCAGTTTCGGACCAGAAGTTTTTTTAGATCATATGAGAGGTCCACTACGATCGATGTTTTATTTGGTGAAAAAGATGCAGGTAATAATATGTAAATATAATATACTACTTTGAGCTAGAATAAAATTAAGTAAATTGCATTTTGAATAGAAGATATCTTTAATTGCAGCCAATAATTCGAGTTTTGTTCCATGATGAATTAATCCCACGAAAAGTTTTTGAAACGGCAATGGCATTAATCGGCAGCAACCCAAATTTCTTTCTATCGCAGATGTGCGCTATTTTCATATTTTCAGTCTTCGGTTACGACCGTGAGCAGTTTACTTACGTGAGTAATAACTGAGTAAGTATTTGTCTGCGAATTATAATAATAAATTTAAAAGGTTCTAATATACGAATAAAAATCATATCAAACAATTTTCAAACCGTTGGACGAGAATATATCACAGATAAAAAATTAAGAAAACGTTTTGAAGCTTGATCTTTTATTGTATGTATACATTCACACACACTCACATATATATATATTGATAATAAAATATATATATATATATATATATATATTGAGAATAAAAAACATATTTCTTTTTTATTCTCTTAAACATTATAAATATATACGTATAAGTAAATATGTATTTCTTTTGCATCAATATAGAAACACCAATAAATATTATGTTAGGCGATTGAAGAATTACAGGTAGCCAAAAAGATAATACAAATATTACATTTTTTAAAGTAATTCTAGTCAATAAATTTATTTTATAGAATTTTAAAACTTACAATTAGTTTCAAAAGTTGATGTTAGAAATAATAATAAGAAATTATGGAAAATAATATTTTTTATTGTTATAAAGTAATGCATAAATAACACAACATTCTATATATCTTGTCCAAAATTTTAAAAAATTACTATATAAAGTAGCTCGTTGTCTTCATTTGTTATTGTTCTTGAATATTGATTTGTTAAAATAATTAAAAAAATAATGAATAATTTTTATTATTATTACTACTTACGTAATATTATTACTTTTAAGAATGTTTTGTTTTTTACGGTTTTTCATGAGAAATCAATGATATACCTAAAGTTTTTATAAAACACAAAATATTTATATTATTTAAATATTTATTAATATTAAAATATAACAAAACAGTGTAATAAATTACGATATTGATATCGATAATGTTGAATCTTAATATTTTAATCATAGAAAATATTTTCCAAAAAGATTGCTTCAAAATATTGAAAAAAAAAAACATTTATTTCCTTAAACATGTTGAATTCTAAACATGTAATAAATATTTAATACGAGGAAGCAATTTAATCTTTTTAAAATTAATTCGTAAAATTTATTTGAATTGTATTTTAATAACCTTATGTGTTATTTAAAAATGTTTATATGACCTGCTAATTTATAAGTCAACTTGATTGTGAACATAAAAAAATGTATTAAAATTATATATTATTCGATTAAAAATATAAGTCGTTAAAATTTATAAAAATTTTGTATTAATTTAAGAATATATAATGCTCTGTTAAGAATTAACGCTTCTATAAATTATTTTAATTTGTACAATATAATAATATGCTAAAAAATTTTCTTATTGTTTAAAAATATCACCAAAATTGTGAACGATTATATATTTACGAGTAAATTATTATTATTATGAAATAAATAGAATTTTGATTGCAGCCAGTATTGCGAGTTTTGTTCCATGACGAACTATTTTCGGAAGCTGCTTCCAGCACACTAATAATATTAATGGGGTGCAACCTGAATTTTTTTCGAGAAGAGTTGTGCGCCAACAATCTCGTATTTATGCCCTACGGTTACGACCCAGAGCAATTGAATTATGTAAGTAATAATTCTTTTGCAAATAATAGTAATAAATTCGAAAATCTCTAATATACAAATACAAAATTAGATGCGAAAAGAGCTAATAAAAACCAGACGCATATGTATGTTAAATAACAAACTTTTGTTTTCACATTCTTCTCTAATTATTTTATGCAAAACTATTCTCTTCTTTTAATTCTTTTTATTTATTTAATAAATTCTTTTAATATTTTATATTAAAATAACTATAGAAGAATTGAAAATTTATTTATCTATTGTGTAAGATATAAAATTTTATTTTGAAATTATATTATATATTATTTATAATTTGGTATTAGAGAAAGCGAGAGAGAAAGAGAACAAGAGAAAAGTTAAAAATTATTATTTAATTAATTTATATAAAATAATTGGAGGGAGAGTTTAAAAAAGATATATAAAATAAATAAATATATGTATTTTAATGTATAATATAATTAGAGAGGAGTGTACAGACAAGTTTGTCGCGCATAATATCTGCGCCTGATTTTAATTAATTCTTTTCATATCTAATTTTTTGTAAAATATCGCAATCAAAGAATGATTATTACGTTTCAGGATTGTGCGATTACACTTCTAATCGAAATTTGTATTTATATACACTAGACAACATAAGCGCACGCTGCGCGCGCTATTGTTTGATTTTGTTTCATGATTTTATTTAATTTTATTTTAAATTCTACTGTCAAATTGTTAAAAACCCTCGTAATGACAGCTGCTCAATGCTACGAATATAACGCGAATCGAGACAACCAATTAACATCGCAAAAAAAGACAACAATAAACTTCGAGAAATAAAATTATTGACTTTACATGCTTCTTTAAGAAATGGATATATATATATATATATATATATATATTCATACATATATATATATATACAGGGTGATTCAGGAGGAAAGGTAAAGATTTTAGTGGGTGATAGTATAGGCAAATGCGAACAAAAAATGTCCTATTAACATGTGTCTTATTTTTATAATTATGAATACTGTTGCTCTCATAAAAGAACGTCAAGATGACCTCAGAAGAGCTACACGTAGTACAGTCAAAAGAATTAGAAAGTGTATTGAAGTCGGAGGTGGCATTTTTGAAAATCAACTTTGAACTTAGTCATTTGCGTCTACTTTTGTTTGTGCCTTTGACTTTTTTCTGCTGTGAGTGGTTTATTGTAACCAATAAAAATAAGACACATGTTAATAGGACATTTTTTGTTCGCATTTGCCTATACTATCACCCACTAAAATCTTTACCTTTCCTCCTGAATCACCCTGTATATAAAATATAATATAAAAATTCTCTGTATATATGTATAAAAGATAAGTGTTAAATTAGTGTTAAAATATATATATATATATATATATATATATATATATATACATATATATACATATATACAGGGTGTCCGGTAACTAACGGACCAATGATTAAGGGCGGATTCTTTGGCCAATTTGGAGACGATTTTTTCTTAGCAAAAATGTTGAGAAGTCAATTATTTTCAAGTTCTAAGCGATTGAAAAAAATGTTTTTTTTTTTTAAACTAAACGTTTTGGAGTTAAAAGTCTAACATAATTACATTCTTCAGTTAATTTCAGGTAAAGTTTACTATAATAAAATTTTAATTTGAGGCTTAGTTATAAAAATACATAATGACAAATATTGGAAAGTTGTAAAAAATGATGACCTTTTTCGACATTTTCGCTAAGAAAAAATCGTTCCCAAATTGACCAAAAAATCCATTTGTAATCGTTGGTCCGTTAGTTACCGGACACCCTGTATATATGTGTATGTGTGTAGTATATACGCATATGTGTTTTTACTACTTATTTAGACTCAGCTATCCTTTATGGTGAATCACCTACCAATCCCCGTCTCGCTTAAGACTGTGATGCACATTGTTCAAGTAATCGAATCGCGTACGCCTACTTCTTTATTGATAAATAATGTAATTATAAGATTTTTTTAGTAGAGATTGTAACTTGACTTTATATATATCCCAGATATAGCAAGCTGACGTAATTAAATGTCAAAATGACGTCATTTTGATATTAAATGACATTATTTTGTTGTCGAATGACGTCATTTTAACGTCAGCTTGCTACCTGGGATGTAGATAATACTTCGTATTTTTATAATCGGAAATATAGTCTTTAAAAGAAATTATTATGCATGATAATTCGAAAAATGTTTCTTCCAGAATGTGAACAGATTTTACAATGTACTACCCAACGTAATGGATATGCACGAAGTGCCGTGGCCCAATTTTAATCATCTGGACTTTGTATTTGCTAAGGATGTGTCAAAGCTTTTGTACGAAAGAGTTTTGAAGATCATGAAAGGGAAATATTCAAATGAACAATGATATGATAATAAAATACATTGAGAGATGATATGAATATTGTACACTATAAATGCTAGTAATAAACACGATTGATGTCAATTACGTTATTTTCAATAAAACAAGCTTTCAATTATCGCCGACATCAGCTGCACCCAAAACGCACTAGCTGGAGGTTGTACGATTGGATTTGTTCTTTGAGATCTTAAATTAATATACACACATATCAGGATTGGAAAGTAACGAGTTACTTGTAACGAAGTTACAGTTACAATTACTTTTTTTCGGTAACTATAACTTAACTTCGTTACTTTTCTCCATCTGTAACTGTAACAGTAACTTAGTTACATTTTTTTAGTAACTAGTAACTATTTTAATAGTTACTTTATTAGTTACTTTTTTTGGAAACATGCGCTAAAAGTATTGTTTAAGTATGGTAGGTTATATTATTAAATTAAATTTTGATAACAGTAGCATATGGATCTTCATATGATTTAATCTTTTACCTAAAATTTTCATTTTGTGTACATAAAATAATATAACACATAATTAAGATCGACCAATCACAGTCAAATATTTAAAAAAATTCTTAAAGGTAATAATTGATCAATTTGCTTGCGACTTTGCGATTACCATTTAGTAACTTACTTTAACTATTTTTACTGTTGTATATAAAGGTCATTCATACATTGATGTTAATTGCAAAGTCGCAAGCAAATCGATCAATATTACATTCAAGAATTTTTTTAAATACTTGACTGTAATTGTGCATAAAATGTAAGCTCCTTATATTTAAAACAATGTATAATTATTTTTAAAAAGTAACTGAAAAGTAACGACTCGTTACTTTTAGAGTAACTGTAACTGTAACGAATTATTTTTTAAAATCGGTAACTTGTAACTGTAACTAGTTACTTTTTCAATGAAATAACTGTAACTGTAACTAGTTTCTTTTACAAAGTAACTTTCCCAACCCTGACACATATACAAATCAGCGCAGATACACACATACATACTTTTAGGCAAGCAGAATATAATACACACAAGACGAGGAAGACACGCACCAATACACAGACGTACATGAAAATAAACGTAAATATGACGATACAAGAACACTGGAAGTCGTTTCAAGAATATCGCACACTTTCAGTACCATATAAATCGCAGGAACAAACAGACGATCGTTACCGAACAGCTTTACAGTGAATATTACCTTCAATTTCTTTGCAACGTCACTGCGCATCACTATCAGCATCGCCTTTTCCGTAGTGCAATAAAAGCTACAGGATATCAACAATATAAAGTGAGTTCAGTTAGAATTATTTATATAAAAATATGTAATATATTTAAATCTCTTTATTTACTTGAATTTCTTTATTATTTTTCTATAGATGTATACACCGAGAATTTTCCAATATAAATAATCATGAAATGGACTGTACAAAATGATATTTTAAGAATTATACAAAAGTTTCTTTGATTAAAAAATATATTTATTAAATATATATTTATATTACAATAAAAACAATATTTATATCATCCACAATAAGATATAATTTATTTATATATAAAGATAATTTAAAATATAGTCGTAGTAGTAGTAGTAGTTATTTTAAAATGTATTAAAAACTATATTAGAAACCTATGATTCTTTAAGTATTTTAATAATTTTTTGAATTCATAAACTTTTTACAAATAGGTGAAAACAACATAATTCGCGAGTATTCTCCTTCTTTTAAAATTCCGATAAGAAGGTACATAACGTATTTTAAAAAATTATAGCGAATGAAATTTTGTGTTTTCTTATACCACCAGCTATACAAAAAATCACAGATTTGCTGACAAGATAATTTGTACATAATAATTGGTATGTTTAAAATAATCGAAGTGTACAATATGTAAAAAAAAATTTTACTTGTTTTGAGTAAATGTTAAGAAAAATAAAATCCGTTAAAACAATATTTTTTCCATTTTCTAATATAAGACAATTATTAACGCTAAAATTGGAAGATATTACTTGAATGTATGTTTGCAATGTAAATGATATAAGATGATATAAATTTTAATAAAATATTATTTTTTAATTATACAATACAAATAATGAAAAAAACACAAATATAATTAAATAAACATTTTAAAATAAAGACATACATGTCCGTAGACACACATATACGTACTCAGGTAAGCAGGATTATAATAAACACAAGACGAAGGAGACACACACCAATACACAGACGTACATGAAAATAAATGTAAATATAACGATACAATAATACTGATAGCCGTTTCGAGACTCTCGCACATTTTCAGTACCATATAAATCACCGGAACGAACAGACGATCGTTGCCATACAGCAAATTTATAGCAAACATTACTTCTCTAATTCTTTGCGACGTCACTGCGTATCAGTATTCCTATCGCCTTTTCCGTAGTTCAATTAGAACCACAAGATATCAACAAAATATTTGTTAGTTTACTTAGAGTTATTTATATAACAGATATTTAAATCTGTTCTTTGTCTTGCATTTCTTTATTATTTTTGTATAGATATGGTATATACACGGGTGTTGTAAAGGAATTAGTGTCACAGCATAAAATATCCTGTGACTGGAATCTTTGTTTCCATAGCATGTACACAACAGTTTTTTGCGAGAGAATCAGTTCAGAAAAAATTAATTAATGTAATAAATAGAGTGTTTTTCCAACAATATAAGCGATATTGTGTAACAATGTATGACCCAGTTACAGCGGTCAACATCATACAGTTAAAATATTATGTATCGTCACTTCGCAGATACCAATATTTCTACATTTTTTACAATTTATTTATGGCAAAAATGTATCGTCTGCAATTTTAAATTATTACAGATCGTTGACCTCGTCAGCCTGTACTAGTCGAGATATTGTGTAACAATATTGCCATCCGTGAAGAGAGATAATGTTAAACGTGAACCTATGTCTGATCTTTATTTTGAGATACATTCTAACGCTTCAAATACTCAATCAACCTGTCTTTGGTAACCACACAGGTAAGACTTTTATTTACCAGATGGTCAGTGTTGTGTTTAAATAATATTTAAATTAACTTCATAAAGCTGAGATGAAAATATGTAAATTAATCTTAGATAAAATAAAGGTGATTATGTTTTAAATATATCTAGATAAACGCTAAAATTATGTGGTAAATAAAATAAAGGTAATTATGTTTTAAATAATTATGGTAAATAAAATAAAGGTGATTATGTTTTAAATATATCTAGATAAACGATAAAATTATGTGGTATTCATCTAAATAATTTTCTGATAATATTATTTTTAAGACCGTTTATGTGAATATAATTATAGAAAATATATATAATATATTATAAATGAATTATATATATAATAAATTATAAATGGTATATATAAAAATATATTTATATTTTTATTTATAAATTGTTAACGCTTATTTAAGCTTTATTATTTAAGTATCTTTATGTGTTATGACTTTAAAACAAATTAGTCTAGATTAAACATTAGTCTAGATAATTTAATAAAGATAGCATTTTTTTATCAAGATGCAGCTATAGACATATATAAAAACATATTTTTATTATCTATATCAAGATAAAATGACGTCAAAATTTAATCTCGATCATCTACATAATTTTATTCAAATAACAGCAATTACGAGCTATGACTTTCAATCAAATTATTTGACCATTATTCTAGATAATTTATTAGTAATTATAACACTTAATTGTTTTCATCTAAGATGCAGATATACATATAATATATATTTTTATTATCTAGCTAAAAAAATAACGCCAGAATTGCATATATATAATTTTATTTAGAGAACAGAAAACATTGACGACATACTTATTGCTTAAGTTATACTAATTAATTATTTTTATGCTATGACTCTAAATCAAATTACCTGAATAATTTAGTAAAGATAACCCTTTGTTCATCTAAGATACAGATATAGAAAATATATATTTTTATTATCTATCTAAAGACAAAATAACAAGATCTTATTTAGATGATCATCTATATAATTTTAATTGGATAAGCAAATATTGTAGTTGGTATATAATTCAAGAAAAAAAGCCTAAAATGTAACATCGTTCCGTTATGGAAAGCATCCAAAGCTCTCTAATACAGAAAGCTTTCCAGCGGAAAACGCGCACTTAAACACACAAACTGTCGCTCGATCGGTTACCGAATAGAATAATTTCCAATTTAAATAAATTCCCTATTTCACAATCAATTGCACATTTAATTTATTTATCTCTCTTTGCCCGAGAAAGCTTCTCCGTAGACTTGTGTATTACCGCTTCAGTGTGCGTGGACCACTACTTTATTTGTTTCCGCAATTCCGCGAGTAAATTTGCATTTATATAGTGCGCATCCTGCACATCGCAATATTCTTCGGGCATACCTCGGGAAACACAATGACAAGACGCAATAGCAAGTTTTCATATAACGCCTCTCCGTTGCCCCTAATGCTGCGCGCATGCAATATCACCCGTGTGAAAATTTAAAATCGCGGATGCATAGCTACGAGCCAGTTCTTCTAGACGCGAACTAGCATCAATATATAGTAAGCCTATAGTCATTGCTTGCCTCTATGTGTAATATTGTGGTAATCTAGCTTTTAGATACGTATACCATCCAGACGCTAGCTAACATTTGGTAGAAAATAACAAAGGAAAATTGTGCTTCGAGTAGATAACACGAATTTTATAAAAATATGTATATATATTGAGTGTCTTAAAATTACCAAACACTCTGATAATAAGGAAATTCCTGAGATCATTTGAAGACAATTTTTTCTCGGCAAAAATTTCGAGGCACCAATAATTTTCGAGTTATAAGCGATAGAAAAAAATTAAGCTTTTCGTTAAATTATAACGTAAAGCTTATTATATCTTATTATTATACATTATTACTTATTATAAATTAAACCTTGTAAAAATGAAATATTAATACAACCACATTTCTTATTTTAATAGAATTTTAATTTAAGATTTAGTTACAAAGATATGTGTATATGGCAAAAATTGGAAACATGCAAAAAATAATGACCTTTCTTTCGAAATTTTTGCTGAAGAATGTAATTTTGAGATACTCTGTATATATAATTCTATATACCCCTAATATATATTTCCTTTTTCAATAAAATGACATTGAAAAGAATCCGTTCGTTGATATTGTTGTACATATATCTTGTGTAATAAAGTATATTAGTTGTTGTAAGACAGCAAAATGATTTTTAACGAAAATTAATTTTGTTAAAAAAAAATTCTATATCTGCGACAAGACAAATTTTGTTTACAATATCGAAGAATTTGTTAATAGTAGTCCAATTGCTGTTACAAAGATATATTTCATAAGAGTGACGTTTTTCTTGTAGCACACAAAATAATTATCTATTTATAATATCTTCATATTTATCAAGATACCAACTCTATATTGACATCGCGTAACTTTTGGATCACGATAAGCAAATTCTATATATGTTTATATATAAATACTTATTTATCGTAATAATATAGCCAGAGCATAAATTTTTCAGGGTCACTCAAAACAGTAAAAGTAAATGTGTCTGAAGGGACATTAGTCGCCATCGTTGAGGAAAACGTCTATGGCGATTCTTACAATGCCTTTCGTGGAATACCATATGCTAAACCTCCAGTGGGTGATCTCAAATTTCGAGTAAGTACAGAGAATGGTTATTGAATATTACTATCTTGATTATTGAAATATTACTATCTTTGTTAAAAGATTTACTTTGACAAGTGATACAAACTGTTTATTGGATAATCTTAAAAAATACTAGCTTTTCGGACCGTTTTTTTAACTAAAATTTTTTTATTTCTTTTTCACATGGCGCATGGACTTGGCATCTTGTTTATCTTTTTTTTTATAAGATAAGTTTTTTTATGGTACGATTCTACATTTGCAAATTTAAATTTTTACTGATTCATTATACGACTCCATATATGTCTGCAACTTTAATTTTCCACTGGTACAAGTTTCTACTTTCACTTGGCGCAATTTTTTTTTTATTTCATTACTTTTGTTACGATTGTACATGGGTTTATAATCGATAATTTTTCATACAATTCTATTGTACATGGGTTTGCAATGTAGGATTCTACATAAGTTTGCAATGGATAATTTTTAATACAATTCTACATGGGTTTGCAATGGTTAATTTTTCATAGGATTCTACATGAGTTTGCAATGGTTAATTTTTTATAGAATTTTACATAGGTTTGCAATGGGTACGATTCTACATGGGTTTGCAATGGTTAATTTTGCCTAGGATTCTACATGGGTTTGCAATGATTAATTTTTCATAGGATTCTACATGGGTTTGCAATAGGATAGGATTCTACATGGGTTTGCAATGGATAATTTTTGTTAATGGCGTACCCTTAACTGGTCGCCTTTTTTTACCTTTTTTTAAAGGTGAGTTTTTAGAGATTATATCATTCATTTTTGTATATTTTTATGACCAGAATAGAACAATTATTAAACATGTTTATCTAAACTTCTTTGCTTAAAATGATGTGTACAATCATATCCTAGAATCCTGATCATTCCTCCTAAAGCACCCTATTTATATAAATTTACCCATATGTGTGTATGTGTGTGTGTGTGTGTACTAATGTCGAGCATTTTTTATACATTTTCTATTAAATTTAGATAAAAGTTGCAGGATTTCGAAAAAGAAAAAGTTGACACAGACTTTTTCCTAAACGGCGATTTTCAAGGTTATTTAAAGGTCACTTATATTTTCAAAATAGAATTACCTTAATTTTTCTCATATAAATCGATTCCTCGCAATATTTACTATAAAAAGTTGTAAAAGTATAATTTTTACATAATCTTACATAAACTTCGAAATATTAAAAATATTTTATTTTATGAAATATTTCAGTTTATGTAAAATTATGTTAACTATCTTTTAAATTATTCACTTTTAGCCATCTTACCCTTACAACCTTTTATAGTGAATATTGCAACAAATTGGTTTATATATATAATATATACAGGGTGTGTATTTTAAGTAATGAGAATAAGTCCACAAAAAATAATTTATTAGAGATATCGCTACAAAACTTTAGTAGTTTTCAAAATATGCTCCTTGAGCATCAACACACTTCTGCAGGCGACGTTTCCACGCTTCGTACGCTCCCTGGAAGTCACCAACCGAAACATCCTTCAGAGCATGCGTGCAAGCCCTTTTGACAACATCCAGGGTCCCGTGGTGGCGCCCTTTGAGGGCGGTTTTCACTTTGCGGAAGAGGAAAAAGTCTGCTGGGGCAAGGTCGGGGCTGTAGGGAGGCTGTGGAATTGTTACGATGCCATTTTTTGTCAAGTGCTCGGTAACCACGAAGCAGGTGTGAGATGATTTTGTGCACAACCATTTTATCTATTCCTAGCGTTTCTGCGATCATGCAAACACTTAAACGCCGGTCCGTGTTCAGCAAATGTCGCACACGTTGTTCGTTTTCTGAGGTTCTTGATGTTGACGGGCGACCTGCACGGGGCTCGTCCTCCACGCTCTCCCGGCCTTCTTTAAACATTTTGTGCCATCTAAAAACTTGAGCTTGCGATAAGCTTTCCCTGCCGTACGCTTGCTGAATCATTTCCAGCGTTGATGCACCCGATTTTCCAAGGCGAACGCAAAATTTGATTGCGTAACGCTGTTCAATGCTTTGTTGCATTTTGAACTTGCACACACTTTTTTGAAGACGTCTACGCCACGCGTGATCCTGCCTCAACCAAAGCCAGCAGGCGACCGCCGATTGGAGCGTTATCAAGGTCAAAGGCCCCACGACTCCAACCGGTCGGAGCGCCCTCTGGCGTACAGCCGCGTCAGGACAAAAATATTCTCATTACTTAAAATACAAACTCTGTATATAACATTAGTTATTATTAATTGATGTTTACATTTATTTTTAGACTTACTAGAGCTCAAATGCTCCACATTTTTTGCAAAAACTGTTTATTCTACAGATTTCAAATATGCTTTTAAATGATGATTGAATATTTCCTTTTTTTAATTATTTTTATTATTATTTTTCAATCTCAATCAACTTTTATAACTTTATGCCAACACGATACAAATACATGTGTCTTTATTTTTTTTATTATTTTCATTATTATTTTTTAATCTCAATCAACTTCTATAACCTTATCCTGCCAGCAGGATACAAATACATGTATGTCTTTATTATTGTATCAACTCTTGTCTTTTCCATGTAACCATGTGTCTTCATAGTTTGAATTATCCCTTCATCTTCTCAATCTTTCGCAGAGATTTAATTAATTAAATACACTTCACACGAAATAAAGTTTGCTGGAAGATATACAGCAAACGATAACTGTAAAAACATGATTACGTGGAAAGAACAAGAGTTGGTACAGTAAAGGCAAGTAAGTAAGTACATGTAATGTATCGTAATTGGCATAACGCTATATCCGCGGAGCAGATAATGTGGCTGTAGAGGTAGTCTGCAGTGCAGCTAATGTGGACGTAGATGTTGATTGAGATAATTGTCTAATATAAAATAGAATTTCAAAATTTAGTTTAAAAAACTGTTGCATATATAGATAAAGTTTATTTTTTCTAAATTTAGAATATGTTTAATTAATTAATTTTTTAAGTCTATGTTTCCCATACAGCACAGATTATTGCAATTATATTGCAGCAACGTTGCAATGTTGCAAGTTGCAATGCAACATTATAAAGACATTGCAGAGATATAGGTGCACAAAATTCCAGCATACTTGTAGCAATATAACATTAATATTTCGGAAATATTGCATGTAATCCAAATTCTACAATTTATATATTGTAATATATATACATATACCCAGCAAACACCAAATTACAGCTATATAATTGTTAGTTGTAATTTCCCATTCAAAAATATAATACGTGTATTATAACAATTATTTTGTTGAGTGGAAAATTACAACTAACAATTATATAACTGTAACTTGGTATTTGCTGGGTATAATACTGTAATATTGTAAAATAATTTTTTGCAATATTGTACAATAAAAGATGTTAACGATAATCAATAATTTTATTATCTTTCAAAAAGCGGACATTTTAACATTGCTGCAATTCAACAGCAATGATGTAGCAACATTTTGCAGTAAATTTGCAATATTGCAATATTGCGGTGAAAGATTGTTGTAATGTTTTTGCAATCTAACGGTGTTGTATGGGTTAATAAATTTTTTAAGTCTGTATTCAATAATTTTATTCATTTGATAAATACATGTATGTCTTTATTTTGATATGTTTAATATAATTAGAAATTCATTATTAATTAGATATGTAAACTATAAATTCATATATAATATTTGAAAATATATGTGAATATTTAAATTTTTATCTTCTCCTTCCTCTCCTTCAATCTCTTTAATATCAATATGTGTATGTGTGTACACGCGCGCACATTTGTACGTATTTATTTAATTATTGGATAGTTGAGAGTACTTAATTGATAAAAAATTATGACAATAATAATCCTTTTGTTTTTTTTCTTATTATTTACTCAGATTTTTTTGTCTATCTTATAAGATAAACACTTTAGAGATTGAATATTTCAAGTAAACTAATTGTAAGTAAATTTCACATTAATGCATATAGATGTTTAATCATGAATGTACTAAATAAGTACACAAGACGAACAGTGAGTGAGTGAGTGAGAATGAGAGTGTGTGTGTGTGTGTGTGTGTGTGAGAGAGAGAGAGAGAGAGAGAGAGAGAGAGAGAGAGAGAGAGAGAGAGAGAGAGAGAGAGAGAGAGAGAGTTAGCCAACATAACCCCGCACGCTGCCGATATGGCGAAGCGCTACTATCGCCATCTGTTGTAAAACGTGCGAGATGGACAAAATTACCACTACATGCATCTTGCATGTGTTGTGTACGTGTGATATATGTGTGCGCATGTGTTGTATACGTGTGAATACGTGTAGCACGATACTACTATGTATGCGTGGTCGATGATGATAATGATGACGGGGACGTTTCTTAATAGAAATTTTTCATATTTCGATTTTGCATTTATATATCTCTGCTTACAAATCACGTAGAGCAGAAATAAAGACACTTTTATTATATAATTCGAACTCAATCTATCGATTAAGTCTAGTATAAACTCGATTGCTTCAGCCATTATTGAGGATTCGAAATATTATAAAGACTCAAATGTCCGACTCGCGTTAAGATACACGGTGTCTCCGCTACGCCCTTAACTGGTCGCGAGACACTACCGTGTCTCTTGATATATATATGTATATATATATATATATATATATATATATATATATATATATATAGGACATTCTTTCTCAATACGGCCACCCTCCTGCACATTTTATTTCTTGAGATAAATAGCTTTTAAAGTGCTTAAAATTTTCGTTAAACCTACTTTTAAATGCCGTGTGGCAAATGCGGAACTGCCAGATTCAAAATAACGAACAAAGCAAAAAAAAGATAATTGAGCTTCCGCAAAAATTGATTATTTTGGGTTTCGCGAATTTGGAATTGATTTGTTTACCAAATGATACTTTATGATAAGAAATTAATTATAATTGATTTTTAAGTTGAACCGACAATTGGTTTCAGAGATATGAGCGATCAAAGTAGTCAGAATTATGAATTTTGACTAATTTGATCGTCTATGATTACGAGCTGATTACGAGTTGAATACAAGCTATTTTTCTCCAGTAGTTATCCTAACTACTGTTTGCACTACATTAAAATCTCTTTCGATCATATCGAGGCGAACATTGTTGGACAGGACGGATTGAAACACGCGTTAATTGCTCAAAAACTCTCGATTCTGAATAACTATAATTAAATTTCGATATCATGTGAATTGTAAGAATTTATATTTCAATAATTATACTGAAGAAGACCGCGTGCGGTCGAAACGTTTATAGAATGATTGTAATTTGCGTTAGTTTTAATATAATGACTGTAGTTTTATAATTTATACATGTAATAAATGGTAGTTGACTGAACATCTCGAATATTCAGCTCGATAAGTTGGCCTTATATTTATCACTTTGTTTTCAATATACGAGCGACAATTGGTATTAATTTATGTTTAAAAAATATCGTCAATACCTTTAAGCGAAGATTCCTAAAACGAAAAATGAGACAAAAATTATTTGTTACAAGAATTTTAAAACTCAAAAACTAATCATTTCCGGACCTTAAACGGACCTGAACTAATCATTTCCGAACTTATGGGTGTATAACATTTCTTTCTTCTCTATAAGCATGAGAAATCCATTCCTGAAAAGCGAATTATCTCGAAAATATATATTATCAGTTTGATTTTAGATAGCGTTTTTAAGATCATTTTAAGGTCAACCCGATTTTTTAAAATGAAACTTATCTATATGTCACGTGTAATAGATAATTATATGTAAATAGATTTCAGAAGTTGTTAAAAATAAAAAGATAAAATATTTTTATATTCTTTATAGATGGAACGAACCTAAATTTACAAATGGAGTGATACAAAAATATACAGTTCAATATTGGTTTTTTGAGAATCAAATAATTCATAGAAGAGTTGTTATAATCAAAAATTTCACGATATTGCAACTTAAAGTGTACAATTTAAAACCTGATGAAGTGTATTATTTCAAAGTACAAGCGCATAACAAATTTGGTGCTGGCTCTTATACTAAGTTCATCAACGTGTCGACCACGCATGAGAATCCAGTACCTATATTAGTCATCTATAAGATATCAAGATTGCATGTACTGGATATAGATTTAAAGATCGGCTTTAAACGTGATATATATAAATACTGTACTGAAATCGTTTACTCAGCATTGGAACACAAGATTTATGGGATTAATGACGTAGAAATAATAACATTGGAATTTAATCCGAATGCAATCGAAACAAATCAAAATTATACAATAATAGCAAAAATCAAAGGCGGTGGATATTCTCTGTGCATCGATTGGATTCATGAAAATCTTTATTGGTTAGAAAATACTATGGACGGTACTTACATTATGAAACTGAACTTAACATTAGTACAACAAAAAGGCATCAAAACATACGAAAAAATCGCACTGGCTGCAAAGCATACTTCATTTTTAAAAGTATTGCCATATAAGAGGTACATTAAATTTAATTAATCTAACAAATTGAACAATATATTGTGTTTTTTTTAATTAAAGATTTGTGTTGTTCTATAACTTGTTAATTTAATATGCAAATTTTGTATTAAAGATCCATAAGTAATGCAATCATAAATTTACATAGAAACGTATAAGATATAAATAAACATATATTCGTTTGTGATAGATATGTAATTATAATAATGTTTTAATAAAAGTGAGCAATATAAATATTTTTCAGACATTTATATTGGACAGTAGATTCTTCAATAGTGCAAACGGATTTGAATGGTAGAAACAAATTATATATGGCAGACAATACATGCTTCTGCCTCAAGACATTTCTAGGATTGCTACAAATTGATTACACTTTTATGACGATTGATACAACGAATATTGACGAGCCGCTAATATATTGGATAATAAACAAGGAATATTTAATCGTCACGGATATTAATGGTTGTAATTGCAATATGATTTTAAGATTTCCAAATCAATTTACTTATCGTATTAATGATATAGTAATTGATAGTATTAATATTTACTTGATTACTTATGAAGAAATATATATTTTAAGAAAGGAAAATGCTCTTCTCAAAAGCAAAGAAAACATATTTCAATGTTTTCAAACAATCCATTACGGCTTTTTTGACTTAATAGCTCTTGATAAAACTTTACAATCATATCCCCCGAAGATATGTCTAATACCTACAAAGGATAATCGTGTTGAAGAAATGTTAATAACTGCAGACAGCATTAAGGTGAACCTTCCGGAGCCGAATCTCACTGACGAATGTAAAAAGTACAATTTTATTTTTATATATGACATCTTTGTGAGTTATTTAAAATGTTTAGACAATGATCTCAACGAATTCAAGGAATTTCGTGTCCAAACGTACGAACGGCAGTACGAATTCCAAAATTTGACGCAGTTGACAGAATACACGTTAAAGCTGGCATTGAGAATTTCTAACACCTACAAGATATCGCTGGATTTGCAATTCGGCCCAGATGTAAAACTGATAACTACGGGCAAGCTCTATGCACCGGATGATGTAGTAGTTCAAGTTGTAATGCCAAATCTGGCGGTAATTGATTGGATGCCACCGAAAAAATTAAATTGCGTGGCAGTGAATTATGAGGTAAAATTGGTAGAATATCCAAATAACACTCAAGAAAATCAAAATTCGGTTCGCTCAATAAAAGTCAATAAACTAGAAAGTACGACAAATGGCAAGTTTTTCGCGGTAATTCCGTCACTGATACCAAAGCAAAAATACGAGATATACGTGAGTGTGTATCCAACCATTCGGACAGATGTCGTCACTGACAGTGTAATAAAAACAGTCTACATGTCCGAACCAAATAATTTAAGTTTGAATGGGATCGATACAAACAGTATGAATATCTCGTGGATTCCAAGCGTTAATCTGACGATTCCTACTGAATTCCTTATACTAGAATACAAAAATGCTGCGTCACGAAAGAGGATATGGGAAATTGCGAATAATATTAAGGGGAATAATGATAAAATAACATATCACATAGAAAATTTATTGCCGCAAACTAAGTACAAATTTCGTTTGAACTTAAAATATACTGAGTATAAAAAAAATTTCACATGGCCGTCTGATGGAAAAGAATTTATTTTTGGAACGCTCGGTAAGCAAATGAAGACGTTATGAAAACATAGATTTACTTTAAGAATGTCTTAAAAGTTTTTTCGCATTAGAAATTGAATAATGAAGTTTTAAGTAAAATGTCTTAATAATAATTGATTATTATGTGCATGAAGAACCGCCAGATAGAATTAAAAAAAAATTAATAAACACCCGACCAACCTGGCAAAAATTTATTAATTCACTTCACAATGTTTAGACCATGATTTAAATCCTTAACAAGTGATTTGCGAAATGTAGTTTAAATTTTAAGAAGTAAGCAAGTGAGTACATTGTGTAAAACTGACATCATGTTTTTGACATTACTTAGCTTACTTTCTTAAATTTTAACTACATTTCACAAATCACTTGCTAAGGACCTAAATCATGATCAAAACGTTGTGAAGTAATAAAACTTTGCCAAATTGGTCGAGAGAAGAGTGTTAGTATTTTATTTTTGAGAAATATGTGTCGACCAACTGGCAATTTATTAATTTTATTACGTTTCAATCTTTCCTTGATGTCCATTTCAAGTAATGTAGTTCTTAGATATTATGATAAAATATCTTAAATAAAAAATCCGAAACGAAGAATTGTACTTTTATGTAACAAAGGTGATGCAAGAAAGATTCCTAGCGCAACTGGGACAGCTATGCAATATTATCTGCCATTAATATTATGTCTTATTGTAATCATTGTAATATACAATGTTTACTACTTTTATTGTAGTAAGTATATTTCATATAAATTTTGGATTTTTATTATAAATTGTTTAGATTTGGTATATAGATATACAAACATATAAAATTTGAAAAAGTCAGCATTATTTCTTAAAAAGAATTAAGATATTGCAATGCGGAGCATTATGTCGTGTATTAAAAGTTTTTTTATATGACAGCATACAGGCAACGCAAAAGAAGTAACGAAATAGTTTCGCCTCCAATAATGATCAATACGGAATTAGTACCTTTAAATGAAATATCTTTCGGGTGCACTCAACTAAATTTGCTGAACCCTTCTAGATTGCAATATAATTCAGACGAATTTGCGTTGACCATAATCGAAAAAAATCAAATTATCCAAACAAAGTTTTTAGGTAGCGGCGCATTTGGTAGTGTAGGTATCAATTTCTTATTACTTAAGTATATTTTTTATTTTTTAATCGTCTAAATTGATGGTCAAACATATTTTTAAATAAAAGTAATTGTTAAAATTAAAATTTCTCTGAAAAAAAGTCAAATAGGATAAACATTTTTAGCATACATTTTATTGATTTGTCTGTTAATTATGTAATATTTCACAGGTATATCAAGGAATCATCAAAAATTTTGAAGGGTTGGACACAACACCAGTTGCGATAAAAATGCTGAAAAGACAAGCTTCTTCAAAAGAAAAAAAGGAATTCTTGAAAGAGGCTAAACTTATGAGCCACTTTCGACATAAAAATGTGCTAAAAATATTAGGCATTTGTTTGAACACGAATTCACCGTTACTTATATTGGAATTAATAGAACCTGGTGACTTATTGAATTATTTAAGAAATAATGGAACATTGCAATCGTCAGATTCGTGCGCGTTGCGTCTGAAAGACTTGCTCGCCATGTGCGAAGATGTTGCTCGAGGCTGTTGTTACTTAGAAAGGCAGCAATTTGTGCATAGAGATCTCGCGTGTCGAAATTGCTTAATATCCGTAAAAAATCATGAAAACCGTATTGTGAAAATCGGCGACTTTGGACTAGCCAGAGATATTTACAAGGATCACTATTACCGTATGGTAAATACAATTATTTGAGAGAGCTAAAATTTTTTTTCTATTTTTTCATAATCATACAATTTTAAGCTGATTATAACGGTAAAAATAAATTTTTTTTATTTGTATACCTATGAAGAAGGGAAAATGAGAGTTGACTGTATGCGCATAACGCTTGTTTCTAAACTTCTGAAGGAAGTTCGATAAAAATAACTTAATTGTGTTATAAAATTGTGTTTTAGAAAGGAGACCACCCACTTCCTGTTCGCTGGATGGCACCGGAATCTTTAGTGTTTGGAATATTTACTTCACAAAGCGATGTTTGGGCTTTCGGAGTACTAATGTGGGAAATTATGTCATTGGGTGAACATCCTTATCCTGCCAAAAATACTTCCGAAATTATAAAATATGTGCGTGAGGGAGGCAAACTGCCAAAACCTCTCAACTGTCCACCGATGTTGTATCAGTTGATGCTACATTGTTGGAAATTTGTAATTGGTAGACCAAACTTTACAAATTGTCTCGAAAGTATCAAGACCTTAAGAAATAATATAGAAGATTCGGTACTTATAATAAGTTCATTGGATATTTTTGGACATAGAGAGACGAATCAATCGTAATTCTCTTTATGTGTATATATTTTTGTATGGAGCAATTAATTTTTGCAATTCTAGATAATATCTATTAAGAAATATTGCTTTTATTTACTTTTGCTCACATTTTATAATACAGTGAATGTTACATTTAATCCTTTCTTTATTAATATTACAATTCAAGTTATAACCTTATTTACAATATGTAGAAATTTTACTATGTTTAATATATTTTTTTAACTCACAGTTTTATATGCAATACTGCAATCAAGTGGCATTTAAAATATACTTTGTAATTATTATAAATAATTTACGAAAAAAATGTTATTTGCAAATTACATGTCAGAGATGTATACTGATAATATAAGATTTCTTTTCAATTATGACTTAATTATCTAAACATTGTTTTCTTTTACGATTGATGCATTTATTCATTATTTATTCTTTTTTGTATATTAATAATTCACCACACGCACATTTTACATAAAGAATTCAGCAATTCAACTAAGTTTTTTAGATGTGATTATAGTTTTTTGTATTACACTCTTTTGCTGGTAAAATGAAGAAAGTATTTATATTTACAATTTTTACATGAAGCAAATAAAGAAAATACGGATAGTATATTCAATATTATATTTATATACATATAAGTTTCGCATATATATAAATCTTTAAAAGAAGATAATCATTCTTATTATATATAAAATTTTTTGAAGTCACTTTAATTTGTCGAATTTTAATTAAATTATTTATCGCATATATAGATATATTGTCGCATTTAAATTAAAAAATGCGACAAATATTGTTCCGATATAGTTAATGCAATAAATAAATTGACAAGTTGAACTTGTAAATATTTGATCAACGTCTTGTAATGTCAATCTCTAAATAATAGCAAGATAGTTTTAATGATACTGTAAACGCATTGTAAAACTATAAGTGAGTTTACTACATCGGGAAAGTAAAGTATATTATCTATATTATTCATGATAAATGTAGTAATTTTTATGCAGCACACATAATTTTGAAATATATTTTATATTTATTATTTATAATTATATAAATGTAATATTATTGATTTTTATTATTTCCATAATCTTTTTTAGTTGAAAAGTTTTAAAAAACTACAAAAAGAGATTTATTACACTGTTTTTATTACAATCAAATTTATTATATCTACTCATTATTTTGTATTAAGTTTAATTAAAAAAATACAATAATCACTGACTTATCAGCAGTTTTGTATTTTAAATATACCATGAAAATCATTATCATACTTGGTTAGAATGAGAGTCTTTAAAAGTATCATTCACAGATAATAACTTGCATGCACAAAAATGTAGGATGTGCTATTCTCGTTTACTAGGCTTCCAAATTGATATCTAAACATGTACTTAGATTCCTTTATTCAATGTCAAATCCGGCCTAGTCTAATTTCAGAAAAAAACAATCCGTATAGCCAATTAATAGATTTATAGTTTATTTAACGTCACATTTTGTCGATAAAACAGGAGAAAAACAACAGACTTCTCAAAGACGTTTAGGACATTTTTAAGGCATTATTAGGATTGCTAGAATTTGATAACCTTTCCATGACGATTCCCGGAAAGCAAAATGCGCGCAAATTGTTAGCAGATTGGCGACAAATTTTTACAAAAGTTGCTAACAGATCAGCATCGGTTATTCCCATAATTTGTTTACGATTTGCTACCAGTACCTGCTTACAGAATCTAACAGCAAATTGACAACAGAAATCGAGAAAAATCTTGAGATCAAATTATGTGCGTAGATAGTGTTTTTCTTGTCAAGTCAAAAATTAATTCTATTTTATCCGTTCCCTTTCTTTAATTATTGTAATTAAAATTTTTACAATATTTATATCTATAATGAAAGTGTTGGACATATTTTTTTGTAATTAAAATTTTTACAATATTTATATCTATAATGAAAGTGTTGGACATATTTTTCTCCCGACTGCTGCCAACCGTAGGTTGGCGAAAAGAGAGGAAGTATGCGTTTCATCGAGCCCGGATCGGTCGTGACCTTAATTCTCGATAACTACTGCATAGTTTTATATGAACTTTGGAACATAAGTTTCTTATTAATCAAGGAAGGTTTAAAGCGTATTATTATCGTTATTTATTCTATTAATAAAAAGTGAAAAATGAGTATTATTTCGTCAATACGGTCTCTCATTGGCTGCTGTGTGAACCTAAGAGGAAAAATGATTCACCAATGAGATTCGTTGTAGTATCCGGATAGGGAATGTTGGTGACATTGGTATATACATCTCGAAGTAATAATGACGGGACTGATAGGATAGGTTAGCTGTCACCTGTTGCGTGTTATTGTCAACAACAATATTAAGTGAAGTGTATTATTATGGATATATCTCAAGAAGATATAAATAAAGGAGTAAGTTTCTTCTTTTATATTTATTGTTTTTTTCTTTATTTAGGATATTGTTAATTATTATTTATTTATTGTTTCTTTATTTATATGTAGGAAGAAGATACTCGCTTGGAGATATCTGAAGAAGAAAACATTATTAATAATAGAAAACGAGTAAGTCTTGTTATTAATAATTAATAAAAATATATAATATAATTAATAATATAATTAATCTGTTGTAGTCATAACATGGCTATATGAATTTATATTTGTCTGCGTAGCCACTTATTTGCTATTAAATTTGCTACGTAGCCACATTGCTATAAATATCCACATATATAATTGTATAAATGTATATAGTTATTTTTTCTCTTATTTGTATATTATATAATAATTATATAATTAATTAAAAATATGTATACAAATATATTTATAGTTATACAAAGATATTAGCGCACCAATAATTATGGCAATGCAGACAAATATATTAACTTACATAGCCAATTATCTACTACAAAAGATTATTCACATATGTAATAATAATTAAGGCTATACAAATATATAAACTTACTTGTGATTACATAATGTATAAACTTATATAGCCATAAGAAAGTTAATATATTTGTCAAAGCCATAATTATAACTGCGTACAAGTTTACGTATTTGATATAAGATATTGTTGTCATCTGTCTTTGTCATCTGTCTCTCTCTATCTATCAATCTATCTATCTAGCTATTTTTTTTTATTTATCTCTCTATTTATATTATATTATATTAATTAAAAAAATTGTAGCAGAAAAATATTTGGAAAGAATATAGAACATTGCAGTCACATGGTGAGTGTATGTGTGTCTTTATTATTATTATTATTATATTATATACATTGTAATATATATATTACATAATAAAAACTTTTACATGTGTAGGATGAAGAAGCAGAGAGACAAAAGAATGAAGAAACAGCATAAGAGCAGCAATAAATTAGAAAATAAATAAAAAAAAAAATAATAAAAAAATTAGAAAATAAAAAATAAAAAATAAAAAACAATTAAAAAAAAAATAAAAAATAAAAAACAATTAGAAAATAAATAATAAAAATAAATTAGAAAAAAAAAAATTAGAAAATAAAAAATAAATTAGAAAATAAAAAAATTAGAAAATAATAATACAATTTTTTACAAAAAAAAAACTCCCGACTGCTGCCAACTAAGTTTTAATGTTTAAATTAAAAAATAATGTTTAAATTAGAAAATAAATAAAAAAAAATAATAAAAAAATTAGAAAATAAAAAATAAAAAATAAAAAACAATTAGAAATAAATAAAAAATAAAAAACAAAACAAAAATTAAAAATAATAAAAGAACAAAAAAATTATAAGTATAAAAAATAAGCTTGTAAAAGTTGGAAATAATCACACATAAATAAAGTCTGTTGTTTATTATATAATTTTTCTTATTTAAATTTATTGTTATCATACATATTTAGCGCTATATAATTTACAAAAATTTCAGATTTTTGAATTCAAAAAATTTTTTTAATTATAATTATTATTATTAATTCTACAATTTACAAGAGCAGTCGGGAGACGCCGCGCTAAATTTGAGACATATACGCACGCGCACGTTTTATGTAATAAATAGACACAAACACAAATATCGATACTCAACGGACGTTACAGTTTTTAGACGCGCGGCGTCTCCCGACTGCTCTTGTAAATTGTAGAATTAATAATAATAATTATAATTAAAAAAATTTTTTGAATTCAAAAATCTGAAATTTTTGTAAATTATATAGCGCTAAATATGTATGATAACAATAAATTTAAATAAGAAAAATTATATAATAAACAACAGACTTTATTTATGTGTGATTATTTCCAACTTTTACAAGCTTATTTTTTATACTTATAATTTTTTTGTTCTTTTATTATTTTTAATTTTTGTTTTGTTTTTTATTTTTTATTTATTTCTAATTGTTTTTTAATTATTGTAATTAAAATTTTTACAATATTTATATCTATAATGAGAGTGTTGGACATATTTTTTAAATTATTTATTACAAAAAAATGTATTATAAAACACGAAAAAGGTTACGTATATTATTCAATCAGTATTGCAAAGCTTTTGCATTACTAAATCGTCAAATCAACAAGTAGTTTCAATCTTTTATTATTAGATAACAGCATTATAAAATATAGATTTACCAATACTGCAAATATATCGAAATAATAAGATAAATAAGTTTACTCCTTCGAAAATATAATAAAAATAATATAATTAAATAATTTTTATATTTATTTTTATTTATTGATCATTTTTCTACTTGAATATTTTGAAAAACTACAAAAAAAGAGATTGTATTATTGTCTTGGATAAAAATTGATTATACTATATACGCATTATTTTACACAGGATTTGAGTGAAGAAAATAATTTATCAACAGTTTTATAATTTGAAAATCATCATAAATATCATTATCGATCATGAGAAAAATAAAAATTTATATTTAATATATATATACGCATACACATACAAATTCAATGTATTAAAAAAAAACCATCGAAAAAACAACCGGATCTAGATATTTTTTCACTCAAAGAAATTAGTATTTGTAATTGACGCCCTTCTTTTTTACATACGCATGCACACACACACACGTCAAAATAACATACGCGCTTGCTACTTAAATTGCTACTTAAGTTGATGCTAATATCATTTTTGCATTTTTCTAAAAAAAATTTTTTGTCTAAAAAGTTGTTCAATTTATTGTTTATTTTTATGCCGCCTCATGTCTTTCACTCGAGGCAAGTGCCTCGCTCGCCACATCCTAGATTTGGCTCTGCGAATGATATAAACAGCAAACCGATATATCGAAGTATGATAGCTTAACTTTGTCGAAAAACAAGCTGTAAAAACAGGCTGTAAAAAATAGAAAACAATGTATCAGGGAAAGCATGCATTAAAGGATTATCAATGCAAATTGACCCTGATAAAAAAATCGAAAAGAACAATAGATAACGAATGCATCATTTTTTTATCGTAGTTCCATAACTATAATTATATACAATTGATTCCGGTAAATTTTCAATCATTTTTTCTCAGTAAAATTCAACAAAACGAGTATAATAGCTTAACTTTGTTGAAAAACAGGCTGTAAAACAGGCTGCACAAAAATAGAAAACATTGTGTTAGTGGAAGCATGCATTAAAGGATTATCGATGCAAATGCCATTTGCATCCCTGATAAAAAAATCGATAAAAAACAATAGAAAAACGATTGCATGATTTTTAATCGTAGTTTTATAACTACAATTATATACAATTGAATACGATAAATTTTCAATCATTTTTTCTCGGTAAATTCCAAAAAAAACAATAAAAAACAATATATTACTATAAGAATTTTATCGTATTCTAACGACTGAATCCGATGGATAACAGAAAATGAAAGAAAATGATAAGAAACAATAACATTTCTTTCAAAATATAAAAAGTGAAATAATATAGGTTACGATAGAAAACGTTTCAATTTTTTACAAATTCTATCGATTCCTATGTTTTCTATCGATTTTTTTTATCAGGGATAACTAATGTAATGTGTACAATTTCTTGATTTGTCTTTGCAACGTCTGCATTCAAGCTCAAAGAGCACATGTTGAAAAATTATGTATGAAATTAATATTTAAACAAATGAGATGTTTGTACATTTTTTCCTGTTTTATTTTGATTTTTCAGAATCACTTTCTACGAATAATCATGTAACCTTACTATGAGAGTAGTAAAATTTTTAAACTTTTGTACTCAGAATGATCTCACAGACAACAATCTATCAAAGTTTGTACACTCGTACTTCTGAATTATTCTGTATATATGTATATTCTTCCTCTAAAGAAATTAATGAAAAAACATCATAAAAGCAACATATTGCAACATTGAATGTGTATGCAATTTAAGTAGCAGACGCGTGTGCAATCATTATTGATTTCACTATAAGTATACATACAGTGTTCCACAAAGATTGAAACCTTAGAACATCTCGAAAAATATAAGTTAAAAATTTCAGATAAAAATTGTAGTTTGAAAATATTATATTTGCTGATCTCATCATTTCGACTTAGAATGGTAGTGCCAACGCCAGATAAAATAATCTTGAAATTTTTAAATAAAAATACAATAATCTTTAAAAATATTTTTGAAATTAATTTCTCGCAATGTTCTGCAAAAAAATTTTAAAAATAGGATGATCAAGAAGTGAATAGTTTACAAGATATTTTATACCTTGATGTTGATATAAATTTAATATAAACTCTGAAATATCTCGTAAAACATTTATTTTCTGACAATCTAACTTAAATAATTTTATGTACAACATAAAGAAATCAACTGCCCTAAAAAAATAACACACATAATTATTTTTAAGATAAAATATAGAGCTATATACTATATGTTCATATATAAATATAATGATACATGTATAATGAATGGCGCAACTGCTTCTTATTTTTGCATATATTTTTGTATATACACAACTGTATACACAAGATGTACAACAAATATTAAATTCCTTAATTTGACGAAATCTATACAGTTTCGATAAATATGTTTTATACAAAAGTTGTAAAACACTGTTTGTATATGTGTCTTGTGTATACATGTTACTATTTTATGTTAATATTCATATCTTATTTCATATATGTATTATTACGTATTTTAAAATAAGGAAAAAAATTAAATAACAACTAGCTTTAAACAATATTATAAATTTTAAAAATCGGTTCTAAAAAACGATAAATATTATTAAAGATTATTTACTTAACGATGATTTAAATTTAATCTGTGAAATTTCAATTTCTACACTGAAAAAGAAATTTGTTAAATTAACAATTTAGTTCGATACGTTCAAATAAATAATTTATTTGAAACAAATAAATATTTGATATAAAAAATACTTATTTGATATAAGAAAATCCTTTTCAAAACTAATAAATATTTATTTGTTTCAAATAAATGAATTATTCGAACGTATTGAACTAAATATTTGTTAATTTAACAAACACAGGGTGTCATTTAATTTGCGCCCACTAAGTAGGCTAAAGCTCGGCCTTTTGCAACCCTACTTTATTGAATAATTTTTTATTTATTAGGCAATATAAAAAAACATTGTTCAGAACTTTTTGACTTATTTTTTTTTGTAAGAATTAACACTGTGCACTTATAATTAGTAGACGCAAATTAAGTGACACCCTATATAAGATCACATTTTTTTCAATAATTTTTTGACAGTATTTAAAGAAATTCAGTTAACTGGAATAATGAAAACTTTAATTCTCATTTCATTTAGTTAAAAGTGTGTACTTACAGTGTTAAACATTGCTTCGGGATTGAATTCGGCTTTGTTCCAACTAGACCGAATTATTCTTTCCACAGGCTCGCTTGGTTCGGGGTACGCATCTCCAACAAGACAATCGTAGAACGACAGCAAACACATAAACCCGATCAATCTTACTGCATCCATAAGAATTCACTAAACATGGAATGAAAACGGACAGCTCGAGAGTTTTTTGGAGTATCGGGATATGTATTATCGGAAAAAGGCAGAAAACACACGAGCAAAATGAATAACGACTGTGCGCATTAACATTCTACTCACTATTTATTAATGCTGCATTGCATCGTTCACTTGTTGTGATGTTACACTAATGAAAAAAGAAATTACAGATAGATGGAAGCAGAATATAACAATAAACTATAATAATAACAATCTCATGTGTGTGAATCTTATAATATGTGCTTTATATATAAAACATATGCACTTTGTACGAATAAAAATGCACATTCCCTGGGATTCGATAGACATGAAAGAAAGCACTGTTATCCTTTCAATCCTAGATTAGAAGTCTAATAAAATTTGTAATTAGAAATACGATTCGTACATATATGTACACGTGCACATTTTGGATATGTGTGCTGCTATTTTGTCGGAGTTCGTCATTTGCTGAAGGATCCCCTTAAAGAAAATGAATAAAATTATTATTGTTACTTTGCAAGTATTGTAGATACTAATTCTAAATAATGCTAAATTATATTGTCAGCTTTTATAGAAATTAACGCAAATGTTGTCAATCGTATATCTGTTACTAGAGTTCAGTGTGAAATATTCAGATGATTAATGTATTATCATATATCGTTGTTATATTGTTTCAATATTTTCCTTTCATGATCTTAAAAAGTCTTTCATACAGAAATGTAGGCGCATCATTAGCAAATATAAAGTCCGCGTGACTAAAATTGGGCCATGGCACTTCGTAGAAATCTATTACGTTGGGCAGTAAATCGTAGAACTTCTTCACATCCTTGAAGAAATATTTTTATGAATTATCATGTGCTCGATAATTTCTCTTTTAAGCTAACTTCCCGATTCTTTATATGCAATTTTATCTATACAGCCGAGTCACTTTACTGTAATATCTTATAATTTTTACGCTCTTTTTTATCAAATAAATAAATAAATACTTTTTTCATCACTTACAATGGGAACTACCATCAAGCCGTTATTGCCGTAATATATCGCCATCGGTAATGCGATATTTGATAAATTGTACTCTGGAGGTTCCACCGACTTGTACATTATGAGATTTTTCATGGCACCGTAATCATATTGACGAAACTTGCACGATTGCATTCTTTGAACGAAGTGCACCACCGTCTTAAGCGAGGCGGCGGCAGGTGACTTGCGATAACGGGCAGTTGAGTCTAAATAAGGAATAAAACACATATATATATACATACATATATTTATCTGTGAATATATAAGATCCGATATAAAATCGCACGATTGCGCGGGCTTCAAAACCTGTATCTAACATTTTTTTAATATATATTTTTTTCGCGCGAGCTTAATAACTGTCAATATATATATACCATCTGTCTGTCTGACCGCAAAATACACCTTCATTAAGGGATCGATTTTCTCAAAATTGGTACCAAAATATGGTTGCAAATTTTTCGAGGTAAAAACATTTACAGTTTGTAATCTCAAAATGTAGAAAAATGAAAAAAATATTTGTTAAAAATAATATTTATAAAAATCGAAATTTTTCACTGATTATCGCAAAACTCAATACCAAACATTATTTAATGATAATTTATTTTCGTAAAAAAATTTATTCAAATATCTTAAAATTTATGGAAATTAGAGCGACCAAAGACATTTCTAAAAAATTCAATTAAAAAAATGAATCCTTTCATTGATTCTCGTCTTTGATACCAACCATCTTTATTTTATAATTTAATATTATTTTTTGCAAAGAAATTATTACTCACATAATTAAACTGCTCTGGGTCGCTACCGTAGGGCGCAAATATGAAATTATTGGCGCAATATTCCGCTTGATAAAATTCAGGTTGCGGCCGATTAACGTCATTAATGTGTTATAAACATCTTGCGGAAATATTTCGCCATGGAATAAAACTTGCATTATCGACTGTAATGAAAAATTTTTTTATTCTTGATGTAATTTAAACCTATACTTGTTCAAATTTTTTGTGGCATTTTTAGAAAATAAAAAAATAGAAATATTTTCTGTATTTTGTTATAAGAATTAAGATAATTTAGAAAAGTGTTAATTCATAACTAAACAATAATTTTTTTTTTATATAAATACACAACCTCCATAAATTTAAACAATTTATATTATCAATCAGAATAATGTAATTTTTATAAACTTTTTCATGTTAAAAGCAAGTTGACTCATAAATGTGCAGATTATATCAATATTTTGAAATAACGTTAAATCATAAGGTTAAAGATACAAATATAATAAAATAAATTTACAAATAAAAGAAAACAAACAAAATAAGAATTTAACAAGGCTCTGTAATATAAATATAAATATAAATTGAGATTTTCTCGTCTATTTCTTTACAGGGGATGTTAAGAGAAGAAACAAGGGGAATTTCTGAGATCCCAACCATAGGATTCAAATTCCTTAGTTTCCAAATTTTCTTATCTTAATCTGTCGCAATAACATCGCGTTTGGCTCTTTAGTCGAGATGAATATGGTAATTTATAAATTGAGAGTGTTAAACAGGCAATAAGAGCCACATCGCGGATGACAGTGCGTTATCTCAACGAAACTAAATTTTTTCGTTAGGATTAAAACCTGTGCACAAAGCACTAAATTTTTACTTGGACACGGCCAAAATTTAAAATTGGAAGGTCCCTTTTAAAGGGGGAACAGGGGATGTATGGAATTAAATCTCTTGTAGAGATTATTTCAATATTATAAATATTTATAAAATTTATAATTAAAATATTTATAATATTTAAATATTTTACTGCTTGATCTACTATTTAAGTTTTTTTATATGCTATGATTCTAAACCAAATTATCTGAACAATATTCTAAATAATTTAATAAATATAACACATTTTATCTAAGCTGCAGATATAGATAATATATTTTATCATCTATACAAAGATAAGATGAAAATTTAATCTATATCATATCTATATAATGTTATTTAGATAACAGTAAACACTGATATTTGTTAAAATATTTTTACAGTATTGTGTGTACTATTTATGAGTATTGATGGTGTAACTTTTTCTAAAGTGAAAACGTGAAAAGTTAAAAATTTCCGCCAATCATACATTAATTTTAAAATGAAATCGATGTGTGATTGAAAGAAATTTTTTTACTTTTTTGTTTTTACTTCAGAAAAAGTTACACAATAATCGATACCCTGTATGTGTATGAATAAATAATCTGTATGATACATTTTAAACGCCTATTAGCAATATTGCAGATACGTATGAAATACATAATTTACGTATTTAACATATATCGAATATATATAATCATATGTATCTGATATATAACGTAAATTACGTATCCATAGCGCGGACATTTATCGGTATTAAACATGTACTTAATACATAATTTATATGTATTACTGTGTATCTGCTATATAGCAACATTACAAATTTTATCTATTTGCTATATGTATCTGAAATCTAAAATGTCGTACGGGTACCTTATGAATGTTGAATGATTTTTCTTTAACATTCTGTATAAATAAAAATAATGCGCACAATGTTCTTAGATCTTTACATATATTATTATATGTATATTTGCATAACACAATTATTGTATATTGTAGTATCGGGACTCCTCCATAACACGTAAGTGGGTGATGCGAGAAGGTTAGGCAGAGGGCCTAGGTAGCTTAATGGTTAGAGCAGTCGCCCGGCAAGCGGAAGGTTCCGGGTTCGGGTCCCGGTCTAGTCACCCGAAGGCCCGATACTTTTTCGCGGATCCCACAATATGTATATACATATATAGCACATGTGTTTGTTGTGTATATAGATGCTACTATTACATGTAAACATTTATTTTTTTATTTCATATAGTTATAGATTAAAAAACACAAAAAAAATTTAATATAGGAATTAAACAATAAAAATTAAAAAAACTCTTTTAATAGTTTAAAGTCGCCAGTAATGATTAATAAAAATTAAATATAAAAATAGTCCTAAAAAATAATAAATACTATTATATACATAATAAACGATGATGTATAATTTTAAGAAATTTAGATTTTGATTTTGAACAAAAGCGACATCAATCGCGGTATAAGATCGCAACTTTAAAATTTTTAAATTATTTATCGACAGTATTAAAAAATTCAGCTAATCGAAATAATAAAAACTTCAAAGAATTAAAAAGATATACTTACGATTTTAAAGTTCAGACTTTTTATAGATATGTGGATGACATTTTTGTTATTTTACCTAACTCTAAAATAAATGAAATTTTAAGTACATTTAATAATTATCATGAACGATTAAAATTTACGCATGAAATACAGAGACCAATTCTTCTATTAATTTTTTAAATTCCACAGTTATCCGCAATGGGAATGAATTGACAACTAATTGGTTTAGGAAACTTACATGTTCTGGCAGATACATCAATTTTCTTTTGAGTCATCCTATTAAGTATAAAATTAATACGATTTATAATTTAGTAAATCATGCAATTTTACTTTTAAACGAACAATTTCATAATACGAATATTGAGATTGTAAAGAACATTTTAATTAATAATTGCTTTCCGGGTCGTATTAATAATAAATATGTAAATAAAAGAATTAATGTACTAAATAATAATAGAAATGTTAACCGTCACAATGCGGATAATAACGATAATTTGAATAATAATTTGGATAATAACGATAATGTGAATTCGACTCAAGATAAGAATTATGTGATTCCACTTCCATATGTTAAAGACGTTAGCGACTAAAAGGTCACTTAAAAATGCTAACTTAAATGTCGTTTATAGTTTGCCAAAAAAGTTGAATAGGCTGATAAAACGAGGTAAAGATTTAATAACTAATGATATAAAAACAAATGTAATATACAAGATTAATTGTGAAAATTGTAATGCCTCATACATTGGACAAACGAAAAGACATTTATGCACTAGAGTGAAGGAACATGCTAGCAATATTAAATTACATGAGTCTAATCATTCGGTTTTGAGTAAACACAGATGTGATTTTGGACATGACTTTAATTGGAAATCACCGACCATTTTACATAATGAGAAACATGTAAGAAAAAGAGAGATTGCTGAAATGTTCTTCATAAAGAAGCATGATAATACTGTTAACCTACAGAAAGACACTGAGAATTTGACAAATATTTACGACAAATTAATAAAGATTGTTTAGTGGTTTCAAATTTAGTCGTTGACGAAACATCATAGCGATGGGACGTGTTCCTCTTTTAACTATTAATTTTAAATAAGATCGGTTTTATGTTGCGTTAATCTCATTTTATTTGATGGGCATGTTTGTGTTTGTGGTCATAACTTAACATTTAAATATGTTCTTGTATGTTTCAACATTGTTAAAAACTATTGTTGTAATATTGTGTTATAGAATTCTCACTTGATAATGACCACAACCAAATGGTCGAAACGTCGTGAAAGTATTGAATAAAATTGCTAGTTACGTCGAAATCAATTTTGCCAAGGTTATTTATTTACTTACTTATTTATTATTTATTTATTTATTTATTTATTTATTTAATTTTCATAATCCAGATCAGCGCAATGTACCTATTATCATATCGTTGTTACATTATTTAAATATTTCCCTTTCATGATTTTAAAAACTCTTTTGTACACAAGTGTAGGTTCATCCTCGGCCCATATAAAGCCCACGTGATTAAAACTGAGCCGCGGCACATTGTACAAATCTATTACGTTGGGCAGTAAATTATACAACCTCTTCACATTTTTAAAGAAATATTTTATAAGTTATTATACGAATTTCTTTTATATAATTAAATTAATTCTCTTAATAACTACATTATGTTATTCTTCCAAACTAATTAATAATTCTTTTAACTTCTCAATTTTATTTTATATTTTAATTTATTATGTAATAATTCTCATTTTATCAATGCATATTTTTTACAACGAGATTACTTGTACATATATTACTTACAATGGGATCGACCAGGAAGTCGTTGTTGGCATAGAATATCGCGATCGGCACCTTAACACTCGATAAATCATAATCCGGCGGTTCTATCGAATTATAGATTAAGAGATTTTTCGTGGCACCGTAGTCGTATCGACGAAACTTGCCCGATTGGATTCCCTGCGTTATGTGCACCACTGTCTTAGTCGAAAGGCTGACAAGTATGTGACTCACGATTACAGGCAGCTGAGTCTAAACAGCAAATTAAAAAAAATATATATATATATATATATATATATGTGAGTGTGTGTGAGTGTATACACACAATAAAAGATAAAGCTTCAAAACGTTTCCTTAATTTTTTATCTGTGATATATTCTCGTTCAACGGTTTGAAAATTGTTTGACTATTAGAACCTTTTAAATTTATTATTATAATTTCGCAGACGAATACTTACTCAGTTATTACTCACGTAAGTAAACTGCTCACGGTCGTAACCGAAGACTGAAAATATGAAAATAGCGCACATCTCTGATAGAAGGAAATTTGAGTTGCAGCCGATTAATGCCATTGCCGTTTCAAAAACTTTTTGTGGGAGTAATTCGTCATAGAACAAAACTCGAAATATTGGCTGCAATTAAAGATATCTTCTATTCAAAATGCAATTTACTTAATTTTATTCTAGCTCAAAGTAGTATATTATTTTTACATATTATTACCTGCATCTTTTTCACCAAATAAAACATCGATCGTAGTGGACCTCTCATATGATCTAAGAAAATTCCTGGTCCAAAACTGAACATCATTTTTACCATTCTAGCAATTTTTGGACGCTCTGTTGTCATTACGTAAAAAACAGGTTCGCCCATAGAATGACCAATGTACGCGTGCAATGATTGTGATCTCATATTTGTAATAAGTGTAATCATCGCAGGTAAATCGTAGACGCCTATTTCATGAAAGCTAATAAAAAATTCAATATTACTGACTGAACTAATATTGTTAAAACTAACAAGGGAACGATTGGAAGTGACCCTGATTTTAATGAACTTGGAATATGTTTTGAAGCATTGAAAAATATTAAACCCGTATTTTTTTTAATTGCGTATCTTGACATTTAGAGGATAAAACAACCCTTCTTGAAAAAAATTGGTTTTTTTATTTCGGTATAAGATATAACGGTATAAAGTATAAAAAAAATGTTTCAAATAAAAGTTATATGGATTTTAATATTCTTTAAAACAGTGCAGTATGAAGAGGGAGAGGAAGAGGGATTTGACATTTTTGCAAAATTTGATTACACTGTTTTAAAAAATATTAAAAACCATCCAATTTTTATTCAAAATATTTTCTTATATCTTTTACCGTTTCGACAGTATTGGCTAAAAAATAAAAAAAAAAACGATTTTTTCAAGGGGGTAATTTACCTCCTAAATGTCGAGATACGCAGCTAAAAATAATACGGGTGTAATATTTTTCCGTGGAATAACCCGCTTTTCTTATTATCTGCGGCTGAAGAATTAAGTAAAATCAGTAAAATAAGTATATATTTATTTTTACATAATAATTGTGTTTCTATACATTAATAATAACATAAATATAAAATATTACATATAATTGTAATTAATATAAAGTATAATTATATAATAACAACAGTAATAAATATTTATAAAATTTAAAATAAATTTGAATAAATATTAATATATAATATCTAATAAAGTATATAATTATAATTTTTAGGGTAAAGTATTTTTGCATAGTAAAATGTAAAGCTCAATTGTAATTATTTTAGAAAGAAATTGTAGAGAATTATATTGTTGTCCATATTTCTTACATATGTATATCATCGCAAATGAAATAATTCTAATGATTATTGCGTTATTAGATAATTATGTATTTACTTTTAATCATATTAAATATACTTTAATAAATATCATTAAAAAAAAAAAATTGCATATGACGTGTAATATCTAAGAAAACTTTATTTAATCCATACTAATAATATATAAAGAGATAAAGTTTGTTTGTTTCATTGTTTGGGGTAATCTCAGAAACTATACTCAACCGATTAGAAAAAATCTTTTACAGGTGAATAACTTAGATCTTCCTGAGTAACATAGGCTATATGCAATCGTCTTGCAAACTTCTAAAAATGTGCGCGTATTGTACAAAAAAATTCTTTACGTTCTTTACGCTTTATATTTTTCCAATAATTTTATAATTTAACGTTGCAGCGTAAATAATTCATACTATATTCATACAAATGTACTGGTGAAGATTTTATCAAAATTGGTCGTGTAGTTTTTACGCTAAATTATTAAATTATTGGAAAATATAAAGAGCAAAGAACGCATTTTTTGTACAACGCGCACATTTTTAGAAGTTGTAAGACGATTAAGTACATAGGCTATGTTACTCAGAAGGATATACACCAGTAAAAAATTTATTAGTTTCTCAGATTATCCCACACAATGGAACAAACAAACTTTACTTCTTTATATGTATATTAGTATAGATATAGATAGAAGTATAGACAAGTAAGTAAGTATAGAACTTCGGCTTAAAATATACTTGCCTCCTTGTCGCGTAAAAATATAAAAATGTAAAGCAAATCATGATAAAATAAAGAAAACACATAAAAAACATACAAGTTAAATTTTAGAAAACATTAAAAACACAAGAAAAATCTTTAAAAAACTAACATATGTAGATTATTAGTTCAAGTTTAAAAGTATATTAATAGTATAAAAAATAATGTGGCAAACTCTAAATAAATAAAAACATACAAGCTTTAACATACTAAAAATAAAAGTATATTAAGAATAAATAAGCTATAAGAGCTAAACGCGGATGACGTTAATTACACCGAGAATTCGCTTATTTTCCCCTAATCATTTGTAGAAAAAAAGGCGAAAAAAATAATGATCCGAAAGTCGTTGAATCAAAAACTGAACCCGAGTCTTTCGAATTTAAATTCCAATTGTTATTTGCGCATCCTCATAAATCCGCAACTATATACCGAGCGCACAAAGCGCGCGAGAAACAAGTGTCAGCTAATAATTTAGTATCTACACAAATAATCAAAGCCGGATCTAGATATTTTCTCATCCGAGGCACTATTAGCAATTGACGCCCCTTTTATCTACATATGCACAAATGCATGTCAAATTAACATAAGCTTGGTAGGTATTTGAATTGCTACATATTAATATCATTTTCGCATTTTTATAAAAAAACTTTTTTAAAAAAATTGTTCAATTTATTGTTCATTTTTATGCCCTCTCATGTCTTTCATCCGAGACGAGTGCTTCGCGCGATCTAGATTCGACTCTGCAAGAAACATTGAAGGGATATTGAATTGATTAATATATTTAAATCATTGAGAAGATTCTATGGTATTTAATAGCGGTTGGTCACCAGTCAAGAATGAAAGCCAATCGACTGCAAACATCTATAAGAGGAGAAAACTTACTATGTTAAAAACGTTAAAAATATTATGTGTTTTACTAAAAGTATTTATGCTAATGAGGATGGCTCTCACGTCCTTTTCGAAGGATCAGGAGGATTGTATAACTCAGGTCAGTTTCCCGAAAATTCATTTTTTTTATACACTCTGATCTACACTTAAAGTGTGCTTTACACGATGCTGCTTTTATTCGCTTTGAGCAAATTTCTTAATTTGTCAGCAAATCCGCTAATAAAAATTTTTTTCTAGATGCTCGTTTTTTATTTGCTAGCGTCTAAAATTGTGAAATTGCGGCGTGTAAAGAATGCTCTACACGATGCTTCTTTTGACGCTTGTCGCTGGCTTTTTTTATCGCAAGCCTTTTGCTCTTTCAAAACAAATTTCTGGTTGACGAAGTCGCTAGCGTTAAATCATTTACACGTTGCTAAATAAAAAAAAAAAAAATAAATAAAGTCGCAAGCGTTTTGGCAAAATGCCATGAAGTTCAAATGTTTATGCACATTTTGTTGTTGACACTTAACCTAAAAACCAAAAAAAAAGTTGACGCAATTTAGTCGAGTTTTGTGTGCTTGCAATTGTAGTTTAAACATGGAGAATTTTGAAGAGCATATTCGCCATATTTTGCTTTATTACTTTAAAAAAGGGAAGAAAGCAACTGAAGCAAGGGAAGAGTTGCGTCAAGTTTACGGCAGAAATGTCATTGAAAAACGTCAGTGCCAGAAACTGGTTCGCCCGATTCCGTGGTGGTGATTTTTTCGGTAAGACGCTCATCGCTCCGGTAGGCCTTCCGAGATTGACGACGATAAAATCAAGGCATTGGTGCAAGCAAATAAGCATTCAACGGTTCGGGAGCTTGCTACCAGCTCTAAAAGTGTCCATTGGAAGTGTTCATGGACATTTTGAAATCGCTTGGTTTCGTGAAGAAGCTCGATATTTGGGTACCGCATGAGTTGAAAGAAATTCATCTGACAAAGCGTATGAACGTCTGCGATCAACTCACCAAACGCGAAGAAAACGATCCGTTCTTGAAGGTATGATCACGGGCGACGAAAAATGGATTGTCTACAACAATGTGAGCCGAAAAAAGGAGTTGGAGTAAGCGAGATGAAGCACCGGAAAGGCAAGCAAAAGGCGGACATCCACCAAAAAAAGGTGATGCTGTTAATCTGGTTGGGATTGGAAGGGACCAGTCTTCTATGAGCTGCTTCCACAGAATAAAACGATCAATTCCGATGTCTACTGTGAGCAGCTACAGAAATTAAGTGATGCCATCGCACCAGAAACGTCCCGAGCTGATCAATCATAAGGGTGTGGTGTTTCACCACGACGATGCGAGACCACACACAAGTTTGGTCACTCGGCAAAAATTATTGCAGCTTGGTTGGGATGTGTTGCCACATCCACCATATAGCCCAGACCTTGCGCCATCAGACTTCCATCTATTCGCTCCTTGCAAAACTCCTTGAACGGTAAAACGTTTGCTTCTGAAGACCTCATCAAACAGCACCTTGACAAGTTTCTCGCAGAGAAAGATAGGAAGTTTTATGAACGCGGTATTATGAAATTGCCCGAGAGATGGCAAAGGTCATTGAACAAAACGGCCAATATATATTGATTAATGTTTCATTACGTATATTAAATAAAACGCACCTGAAAATCAAATGAAAAAAACGCAATAACTTTTTGAACAACCCAATTTTTATTTAAAATATAATATAACATTATATAGAAATATATAAAAGTATACGTATAATCGCAGAATTATATTATGAAAATGTCTATACATAATTAAGTAAAAGTGCTTGTTATATATAATTATATAAATTTATATATATATATATATATATATATATATTTCAGATATGAAAGAACTTACGAGTAACGTATGAGGCTCAAGCAAAAATATTTTAATCACGTAAAAAACTTGAGTTCAAATATATCAATATCAATTTTTTTTATAATATATTAGAATATAGAAAATCATAAAAAATATATTTTTTATATAGGCGATAAACTTAAAAATTTTATATTGAAAATATTTAATCATTTTACAACTACACACACTATAAATATATAAATGCAAAATACTTCCGTAAATAAATTTCAATAAATCAATTGCACACATGCACACAGCTGGTATGGAGATTTTATTAAATTTATTTTCTGAATTATTTTACACTTATATATATGTAGTAAAAATATTTTCAATATATTAAAAATTTTTAAATCGCCGAATATATTTTATTATTTTTCTATATTCCAATATATATATATATATATATTGTATTATAAAAAATTGATATTGATATATTTGACTCTAATTTAAACTGGATGATATTGTTACGTCCCTGATCTTTCTCCCCTGAATATCATCCCTTGTGTCGTGGAGCTTCATCGTTAAGGGGGGTTGTTTACGACAACCGCCCGGTGGTTGTTTTCAGGCTCCATGACAGTTTGGTCTAGCGGTCATTCGTACGGACGTGACTTGACCAGAGACAATCTTCTTTCTTTTGCGTGTAATTAGTCATTGATTCATCATGTATAAAGGATCATTTTTTCTTAAAAAGAGTGTATTTATTTCGCGAGCCGCGAAATGAGTGAGAGTGTGTGCGAGAGACCGTCTTTTGCGAGAAAGAACGTCCCGGGGGACGTAACATTTTGGGGGCTCGTCCGGGATCGGATCGAAGGAATATCTCACCGCAGCGGAACGGAACGTCGAAATGATACATTCCCCGAGGATTAAGACGTCTCTCGCACAACACTCTCACTCACTCGCGGCTCGCGAAAAAATAACTCTCTTATGAAGAAATGATCCTTTATACAATGATGAAATACAATGACTAATGTACACGCGAAAGAAAGAAGAATTGCTCTCTGGTCAGTCACGTCCGTACGAGATGACAGCTAGACCAAAACTGTCATGGAGCCTGAAAACAACCACCGGGCGGTTTTTCATAAACAACCCCCCTTAACGATGAAGCTCCACGACACAGGATGATATTCGGGATGAAAGATCGGGACGTAACAATTACCGAACATCCTTGCATTGATTATATATTATTTCAACGGTACGTTTTTTCACGTTATAAGTTATTGGACAAATTATACAATAGCATAAATAATAAAAAAGAAATCAAGAATAATCAACATATCCCTTATATAATATATATATATATATTATATATATATATTTATCGCACATATGTGCATAAGGATATATAAATTTATAAAAAGTAGGTATTATTAGCCTTGCTCCCGCTCCTGCCTTCTGCTACGGAAGGCCAGAAAGCATTTTCAGGCGGCATCTGCGTATCCGGCACGGTAGAGGAAAAAGGAGAACACGTGATTATCGGTCCTTGTCTCTCTACGGTGCGTCCGCTGAGCAATGCAATGCTGTATGTCTGTACAGACATGCACCATTTCATAAAACCCGAGAATTGGTTTCTCGCGTTGGCAACACTGAAATCGGAGTTTCGCGTTGTCACCCCCCGCGAGGTCTCCAACATCAATTCGGAGTTTGGCCGCCGACCTGTCGACCCTTAAGGTGCCTACTGATGGACGCGGCAAGTTGCCGCGCGCGGCAGTTCAGAAAGAACAGATCTAGGGGCTTTCTGAATCACTCCTGCGTTACCGCAAGTGAAGTTGGAATAATCCAACTTCACTTGCGGCAACGCGGGAGTGGTATTTGTGCATATTTCAAAATAAAATTGAAACGATGGCAGGAGTAAATGTGGAGATTCCAAAGGTTAGTGTATGGTTTATATCCAAATTTTAAAATAAGTTTAATATAAAAAAATATTAAAAAAGCAATCGCGAAGGTAATATATATGATTGTGCATAATTCAAGATTGGAGGTTAAGTGTATGTTTTGGGGCGTTTCGGAAAGAAAAACGTACCGTAACATGTGCTACGAATCTATTTCAATTCTTATAAACTTTATGACTTGGAACCGAACTTTGGGAATGACACATCGGGTGAATAATTGTTTTTTTTTTATGACAGAAAGTATACACATGCGGATTATGCAAAATAATTCTTGGGGACCTTGAGGATGAAGAAACAGGGTCCCAGAATGTTTTGCAAATTATCAGAGATTGTTTTGATGGAATAGCTTGTATTTATATCCCAAATGTGGTAAGTAAAATAAAAAAGGGTGAAAGTGACCGATATAATACATTTGAGCGAAATGTAACAATTTAAATATCTTGTAGAAGATTGGAAGCATCGCCCGGCCCAAGCGGAAGGTTCGGGTTCGATTCCGTTTTCAGCCGACTTTCGGACCAATATTTTTCTCGTCTTTTTCTTACAGGGGATGTTAAGAGAAGGAACGGGGGAAATTTTCTGAGATCCCAACCATAGGATTCAAATTCCTCAGTTTCCAAAAATTTTCTAAAATTTAATTTGTCGCAATACATCGCGTTTGGTCTTAGTCGAGATAGAGGGAGTTTTTAAAAAAAATAGGAGAGCTGACTGACAACTATTCTTATTAAGTTGTTGCGTTTAGACCAGGTACGACGCGCTTGGTGGGGGGGGTGGGGGGTTCTAAACATGAGAGAAATATTGATTTGTACGGTGTCTGAATAGCTCAGCTGGAAGAGCAGTCGCCCGGCAGCGGAAGGTCTCGGGTTCGATTCCCGATTCAGCCGACTTTCGGACCAATATTTTTCTCGTCTTTTTCTTACAGGGGATGTTAAGAGAAGGAAAAGGGGAATTTCTGAGATCCCAACCATAGGATTCAAATTCCTCAGTTTTCCAAAAATTTCTAAATATTAATTTGTCGTAAAAAAAAAATTTTAAAAAATAGCATTTCGATTTTTATCCATTCTAATACCATCCTATTTATCAATGTCTTTTTTACTATTTTTATGTATTTTTTGTTTTGTGTAAGAAAAATTATTTTAAGCAAAAGAAAATAAAGGGAAAATATTATGACTAACGGATGGTTGAAAATAATTATTACTATTTATAATACTTACCATTTTTTGCTTATTTTCATTATTATATCTTATCCTTATTATATTTTACTAATATTCCTAAGTAACAAACAAATATAGCAAACAAAATGTTTAAAACTCATTTTCAGATATTTTAAAAATGTGAAAAAATTGATTAAGTCCCTTCTTTTAAATTAAAAAAAAACATTTTTTTACATTACTGTATAATAAATATTTATTTAAGGTTTATTAAATATTAATATTTTATTAATAAAATATTAACAAAAAATATAACAAAAAAAATATTTAATAAACGTTAAATAAATATTATATTACATTGACGTTAAATAAACGTTCTTTTAATGATAAAAGGGCAACCAAATATTTTCACATTTTAAAATATCTTTGAAAATAAGTTTTAAATGAGTTTTAAAACATTTTTTATACTTTATTTGTTTACTACAATACTTGGGTTATATTACTTTTTTTCTAATACTTATTTTGATACTTATATTGATATATAAATAGTATGTAAATGTATATATATTTAAAATTAATAATAATAAATGTATAAAATGTATAAAAAGAAAAATCTAAAAATATTGTCTTTGTCTAAATATTCATTAATTTTATGTGACAAACATATAAGAAGATATATGCATATCTATACTCATATACATATATGCCGAATAAATTTCGCGTAGTAAATAATATTTTTTACATATACATATAAAATAATACATGTGCATATAAAATTACATGTACATATAAAATAATTTAATATTAAAATATTAATTATTTCTTTTTTTATTGTAAAAAAATTAAATTTAATTCTACAAATTTTAATACAATTACATGTGTAACATATCGAGTAAATAAATTAGTTTTTAAATTTTCTTTCTTTTGTTTTATTACAGGAAATACGAAAATAGAAAAATGGTCTGCCAGTTCTATTCGACTGTGGGATTGTGTGAAGATCATTTTCTTGAAGACTCCTTCACAAATAAAACGACAAGAGGATTAAAACGCAGTGCAGTACCGATCCTTTCGAGTCTCTAAATAACGTAAGTAATGAACACAATGTATTGATTTCTTTAGATTCTCATAATATTAATAAAAATAATGAAAATAAGAAAAGAAAAGTAGTGTGTGCGAGCCGAAGGATGTGTGCAGCTTCAACTTGGGCTTGTTGCCTCGCGCGTATGTGGACGCGTATTCGTCGTCGCTTGTGCTGACGCCGTGTTACCTTATATCGTGGTAAATATAAGGTATTCCTTGATCATAGTGAATAAATGAGGGAATTGTTGATACTCGTTGTGTAACCAAAATGTTTATTGTAGTAAGCGGACTGTATAATAAGAAAAACTGCGTGTCGCCGCGTGGACGACAGCCGGAGAACGTACAGGAAAAGGCGAACAACAACCGGAAGACGCACGAGAGAGAGGCGTGGTATAGGCGATCGCAGCGCCCTGCGCGCAGCAGTCGTATTGCTCGTGCGATAATTTATAGAGGCGATGACATTAAATCTAATTGGACACGAGTAGCGTGTACATACTGCCCCCCTTGAAAGGGTGACCTTTCAACGTAGGAAGATAATACAAGTTAAGACACTTGTTATACTTATAACTAATTTGAATAATCTAAATAGGATAATTATAAATGAACATATTATAATGGTAGTTTAAAATGTTAGGATATAAACAATAATTATAACTTGTTGTTATATAAAAAAATAATAATAATGGAAAAATAAGAATAATTTGACAGTCATGACTGAGGCTCATTATCGAAAGGAAGTAAACATAAACGTGTGATAGGGCGCTATAAGAACCTTTAGTTGTCTTGATGGTAGCCGGGTCGAACGATTCCATCGTGTCCCGGAGGATCTCTGATATTTTTTCCTAGGGGCCAAAAAAAAAGGTGGCATGTTGTCCCCCTTTAGAATTACCTTTTGCCCTTTATATATTGTTAATCAATAGATTGCCATTTATTTTTCGTTGGGGTGGAGATGATGAAGGTATTCCTTTTGTCCAAAGTCGGGCCCAAAAAGTTTTTCCTCAATTGCTCCAGATGCTGCCAGCGTGTAAACGATTGATTGCAAGATTCTCCAAAGAGGTTTGGGATAAAACTTAGAGGTCCCCCTATTAAAAGTGTCCTGCTTTTTTAAAGGTGCAAGGTCATCAGGATCAGAAGAAAATGGCGTGAGTGGTCTAGAATTAAAGGGTCCTTGACAATTACTTCGTTTTGTGATTGTTTTTGTGGTTCGAAAGGGTGCCCCGGGGGAAAAGGAATTGATCCAGTTACCTTCCAAAATAAGGGCCCAAAGTGGGTTTTACCTTTTTTGTCAGCTGCCGCCCCCCAAAAACCCTTTTGTTTGAATTATTGGCTGGCCTTGCCGAGGGGAACCTTGATGCCCCTTTTGCTAATTCCAAAATTTTTCTTTTCAATAATTTAAAAGTTTTTTTTCCTTTTAATAGTGTATATCTCCCTTAAAGGTGTTTTTCACCCCGGACTAGGTATCCCCCTGTCGTTTTTTCCCACTTTGGACCCCCAATTGGGGGAAAATTTGGGTTGGGAATTTTTTTTCGGTTGTTTTTGCAAGGGTGCAATGGCCAAGTGATGGGTGAGGAAGGGCCCCTATGTAAGTGTTTTAAAAAGTTTTGGATGTTTTAATTTTTCTTTGGCGAATTGGCCCGAGGATGCGTTTAAGACATGTTTTGTAGGGTCTACTAGTACCTGCCGTCCCTTTTAAATAAAGTCGGCCCGGTTTGAGGGGCGTTTAAGGGTTTGAAATCTTGACAAAATGGGAAAAGATGTCCTGCCCCGTGTCGGGCCAACCTTAGCACGTCGTTAAAGAAATACCTTTTAGTTTTGCATCGAAACCCCCCTCTCAGTTTGGGAGTACTCTTTTTTCCTTGGATTCGCAAGATGCGGTAGATAGTAAGCTGGTGTTTGTGTTGGAAAGATTTTAACTCCCCCATCACTGGGCCCTCCTAATGTGACCCAGTCCTTTATTCGAAATGAATTTTTTTTTCAGCCCTTTCATTTGCCCGGGTGCTTCCAAAAGACGTTTTTTAAAGATTTGGCGTTTCAGAGCGTTTTCCCTTGAAACTCCAAAAGGCAATCAATTTTTCCGCTTTTATTGGGAGGAAATAGGGAAAGGGCCCCTTTATCCTTTTGCTGGTGCGTTTTTTAAAAAAGTTGAAAAATTTTTCTTTCCCCCAGGAAGGGTAGGTGTGATATGTTATGCTCTACTTCCCCCGAATCGATTAAACGTCCCCTTTAATTTATCCGTTATGCCCAAATGAAAATAGTTGTGATGGTTTACATTTTTACCTATTTGACCCCGAAATTTCCCAAACCCCCTGAAATCTTTTTTTAAAGGTTTGGGTGTTTTTTAAAGTTGTTGGCCAGCACAAATGAGCCCCCAAAATTTCGGCGGCAAATTAAAATTCGATATTTGACGGAATGTTAAAGTTTGGATCGCCCCCAATTTTAAAGTGCTTGGGAAACATTAGCTTTGATTTTGTTAGAAATTTTGAGGTAATGGCTGGTTTTTGGTGTACAATACAATTAGGGGCCCACTAAAAATTTTTTAGACGGGGATTTAAAACGAAGCTAATCGTCTTTTTTTGCTGAAAGTTTTTGCATGACTCCTATAAAAGAGGTTTCTATGTTTGTTCCCTTAAAATGCGTTGATTTGGCCCCAAATTTTTTAGTAATGAAATTCCTTTTTGGGGCCCTGTCGAGTGCCCGCGACATGAAAATTTGGGGTTCCTTGAATCCCTATACAAAAAATGCGTAGACAATAAAAAAAATTTACGAAAGTGAGTTTATAAACCCTTGGGGTAACCCATAGTTTTGGTGCTTCTTTGACTTGCGAGCGGTTCCTTAAACTTCCCGACTCTTGTCATTTTTGTTTGGAAATTGTGTGTTGTGTTTGCCTTTTTTTGCATTTGCCCCCCGATCCCGGTTTCCCCGCAGGCTTGATGTCTGTTGATCTCAAGCCCTTGTCCCAAAAATTTAGCTCCCTTTTTTCTTTGTTTCGTTTTGTCTTCGGGTTTAAGGGGCTTCACAATGGTTATCCAAAAGATTCTCCTTGCATGGGGGGGGGCAAGATAGTTAGGGGTAACCTTTAAAAATGATTGATTTTTGTGCTTACCTATGCCCTTTTAAAAAATTTTTTTTTGTTGATTATTTTGCAACTTTCCCAGAAAAAGATTCTAGCACTTTCAAAGTTTTGAAAAGGAAGTCGTGGAGACTTTTAAATTTTTTCTTTTCTCCTTGGACAAAAGCTTTTTTTCCCTGGGTTTTGGTTTTGGGGAAAAAGTTTTGATTTTTTAATTTCGTGTTTTAATCCAAATCGTTCCCCGGGTCCGTGGGCCTTTTCGGCCTTTAAAAGAACCCCAGATGTTTAGAATGGTATCCAATTTCGCGCCAAAGCGCCCTGGGTTTTCCTTATAAACCCATGGTGCTTCGAAAATCCCCTTGTGGTTTATTTATGATCCCTTTTTTAAAGTCGAAAAAGTCCTTTATTGTCGCCCCCCCGGGCCCCTTGTAATTTTGTTTTTTTCATAGAGCTTATCCCCCTTCCCCCCTGCGGTGTCCTTAAAGATGAGGAAATAGTGGAACTTTTCCTTTTCATCCCAGAATGTCATTTTTGTGAAAAAGTTTTCAAATTTGTCTTGTCGAGCCCCGTCTTCGTGGGCCCCGGAAAAAAATGGAAGCTCTATTTTAGGTTAAATTTTACGCGAGATTTTCGTGCGATTTTTCCCTACATTTTTAAATCGTTGATATTGGCTGTCCTCACGCCGTCGTGTTTAATACCTGTCGGTTTAAAGCCCCTCCCCCTGAAAAAAAGGTTTAAAGCCCATTTCCCTTTTTTTGGGTTTGTCGTGCCGTGGGCATTTTGCGTTTCGCGGGTCCCCATTTTCCAATTTTTTCTTGTGCGATTTTAAAGGGTTCCCCCTTTTTCCCACAAATTGTGTTTAAACCCTTCCCTTCGGTAATGTGTGTCGTGTTTCCCCCTTTTTGGTCCTCCCCTTTTGAAAATTTTTTGCCGTGTGCCGTGTCTTATGGAGCTCTTTTTTTTTTGCTTCTGTGCGTGGTTGACATATTTTTTGCTTGTTACCCTTTGCAAACCATGTAGAATCCTATAAAAATTAACCATTGCAAATATGTAGAACCTATAAAAAATTTAAACCCATGCAAACCCATGGAATTGTAAAAAAAATTACCATTGCAAATTTATGTAGAATCCTACTTTGAAAACCCCAGTACAATAAAATTGTATAAAAAATTTACGATTATAAACCCATGTACAATCGTAACAAAGTAATGAAATAAAAAAAAATTGCCCAAGTGAAAGTAAAAAACTTGTCCCAGGGGAAAAATTAAAGTGCAGACATATATAGAGTCGTTAAGAATCAAAAAAATTTTAAAATTTTGAAATGTAGAATCGTCCCATAAAAAAACTTATTTTTTAAAAAAAAGATAAACAAGATCCCAAAGCCCATGCGCCAGTGAAAAAGAAAAAAAAAAATTTTTAGTTAAAAAAACTGGGGCGCTGCTAAGTTTAAAAATTTACAAGGCACCTTAAAGTAACATTAATTTAATTTAAACACAAAACATTTTTTAATGTATGATTTTAAAGTAACAATTTAATTTTAATTTTGTTAGAAATTATTTAGCAGCGCCCCCCAGTTTTTTTAACTAAAATTTTTTTATTTCTTTTTCACATGGCGCATGGACTTGGCATCTTGTTTATCTTTTTTTTAAAGATAAGTTTTTTTATGGTACGATTCTACATTTGCAAATTTAAATTTTTATGATTCATTATACGACTCTATATTGTCTGCAACTTTAATTTTCCACTGGTACAAGTTTCTACTTTCACTTTGGGGCAATTTTTTTTATTTCATTACTTTTTTTACGATTGTACAGGGGTTTAAAACGATAATTTTCATACAATTTATTTTACAGGGGGTTTCAAAGTAGGATTCTAATAAGTTTTCAAAGGATAATTTTTTTAAACAATTCTCATGGGTTTGCAATGGTTTAAATTTTTTATGGTTCTACATGAGTTTGCAATGGTTAATTTTTTATGGTTCTAAAGGTTTTCAATGGGTACGATTTTACATGGGTTTGCAATGGTTAATTTTTCCAGGATTCCATGGGTTTGCAATGATTAATTTTTTATAGGATTCACATGGGTTTTCAATAGGATAGGATTCTACTGGGTTTGCAATGAGGGGGGGTGAGGGGCGGGGGGGAATCGGGGGCGAGGGGGGTGACGTCACGCGGGGGGAGGGGGTCTTATCAGTAGATAAGCTTATCTTTTGTTTTATAAACATATCAGATAACCTGATAAGGGGATCATGTTACCTGATATATTTATAAACAAGATAAGATAAGATAAGCGGCGTCTTGAGCGGTATCAAAGTTTTCATAAATTTTCTCCGAAAATCCAAGATAAGATAAGCTAGTTTTCGAATCCAAGATAAGCGGCCGTCTTTGTAAGGTATCAAAGATAAGCGGCGTCTTTGTAAGGTATCAAAGATAAGCTTGAGCGGTATCAAAGTTTTCATAAATTTTCTCCGAAGATAAGATAAAAATTCTGCGAATGGCGCTGCCGCAAATCCAAATCCAAATCCAAGCTTGGATCCCGAGCACCGACAATCAAGGGGTTGCGTTTCTTCATCTAATTTGATAAGATAAAAATTCTTGCGAATGGCTGCCGCAAATCCAAATCCAAGCTTGGATCGAGCGCCGACAATCGGATATCTAAGTTTGATAAGATAATTCTGCGAATTACTAAGAACAAAAGGTTTGCCGACAATCAAGCGGGTTGATCCGTACAGGTTGCGACATGTTAATCCGATCCGGCGTGTCGATCCGACGGGGTGAAATTTATCTATGTATTTCTAAGAATTATCAGCGATATCTAAATTTCTCCGAAGATATCACACAAATATTCTCGCGAATTAACAATTGCATCATCATCCCCACGAACAAAGGGATGATCGGGATATATAATGAGGACCGATGCAGCTGCCGGGCCATAGTACCACTGGCGAGCGCACGCTCTCTTCATTCGAGGTGCAAGAAAAAAAGTTTAGTGTGCAAGAAGTTTTTTTTGTAATAAGTGAATTTTTTACAAAATGGAGAAATTGAGCGCGACCTTTTGGAGCGTTTCCCGCCAAGTTGCTAACTTGGGCGAATATTTCGGATGGCTGCAAAAGTGCGAACGGTTTATCGAAGAGCTGGAAGAACGCAGCCGTGCCAAGCGTCCGCGTCTCTCGATTGGACATAGACAATCTCTCGTGGCGAGAATAGCGCGACTCGAGGGTGCGAAGGTGCGCTTGCAGATGACAGTATGTCGGTGAATCCATGTTAGTGGTGGATCCATACCTAGTGGCAGCGGCGGCGGATTCAGTGGCGGCGGCAAAACGCGCAAAGATCGTTTTGGGGCGAAATGATCCGGGGCTAGATGAGTTCGTAAGCAGCGCCCGACCGATTCCGCTGCTGCGTACGAAACGAGAGGGAACCGCGCGGCCAACACACTAGAGGCGTGCGCGCCACATAAGAGCCATTCGGTCTTGCGACACCGACTCGTGGCAATGCTGTGTTCGTAATAAATAAGTGTGCGTTAATTTTACGCGCGTTCGGCGACGAACGAAAAGAGCCGCACCGTAATCCCGGCGAAGAGGAATACGAGACGACGCGAGAGTCGACGTACGTTCTCGCGAGACACGCAACCTCCAAGCATGAGAGATTTGGCGGCGGCGCGTTCTGCGACAATCGTATATTATTTTATATATTCGTGTTTTCCATCAAACATTTTATATAAATGTTCTCTCCGTGTCAGAGTCGCGACTCGACAAAGTCCGTTCTCGACCCGTTCGGGGCGATTCTTCGTTTGTCAACGTCGAGAGCGCGACACGTATAATATCTCCTCCTTTTATAGTACCCAACCGACCGGCCAACCAAGCGGTCGGCGACGGTACGGAGAGCGGTCGAAACACGCTCGAGAGGCAGTTTCAACACGCCGAATTTTAAAAGATAAAGAGCCAGTATATCAAAAAGCTCGACGTTTATCTCCAAAAAAGAAAGAAAAAGTAAATGAACACAAACACATGGGTTCAAGAGGGTATTGCGCAACCTTCCCTCTCCGATTACGCGAGTCCAGTAGTACTAGTCAAATAAAAAGATGGATGTACTAGACTCTGTGTCGATTATCGACGATTAAATAAAAAAATTGTACGAGATAGATACCCGCTTCCACTCATTAAAGACCAATTAAATCTTTTGCAAAACGCAATCTTTTTTAGTACACTTGACCTTAAGAACGGATTTTTTCCAATTGATAAAAACAGTCGAAAATATACAGCCTTTATCGTTCCTGATGGCCACTACGAATTTTTAAAAGTACCCTTTGGTCTATGTAATTCCCCATCAATTTTTTTTTTCAAAGATTCATAAATATAACTTTTAAAGATGCAATACGCGATAAAAGAGTATTAACTTACTTGGATGATTTAATAATACCTTCCAGAGATATAGATACTGGAATACAAAATCTCGAAATAATACTGAAAACCGCGAGCGAAGCAGGATTAATAATAAATAGGAAAAAATGCTATTTTCTGCAAGAAAAAGTAGAATTTCTTGGTCACGTGGTAGAGAATTGTCAAGTATACCCATCCCAAAATAAAATCGAAGCAGTACGTAAATTTCCAGAGCCAACTAATATAAAACAAATACAAAGTTTTCTCGGATTAAGGGCTACTTCAGAAAATTTGTATTTAAATATTCAGTCATAGCACGCCCATTGAGTAATTTACTGAAATCTAATACAAAATTCCAATTTACAGAAAAAGAGAAAAAAGCGTTTATCCATCTCAAAGAAATATTATGTAACAAACCCGTCTTACATTTATATAAACTAAACTAGGCGCACAGACAGAATTACACACCGACGCGTCAGCTGATGGATATGGTGCAATCTTAATGCAAAAAAGCGACAAAGATAATAAATTTCACCCGATATACTATTCTAGTGGTAAAACTTCTCCAGCAGAACAGCGTTATACGAGTTATGAGCTAGAGGTACTTGCAATTGTCAGAGCATTACTTAATTTTCGTGTTTACTTGTTAGGAATATCATTTAAAATAATAACAGATTGCCGCGCATTTACTCTAATCATGCACAAAAAAGATTTATGTGTACGTGTAGCCAGATGGGCTTTACTCCTCGAAGAATTTAATTACACTATTGAGCACCGACCAGGAAAAAACATGTTACATGTAGATGCGTTAAGCCGCAATCCTCTTCCAAAATGTATGGTAATAAACACTAGTGATAGTTTAACTATAAAATTTAAACGAGCGCAACAAGAAGATAACGATATAAAAAAAATATATGATAGCGTCAAAGAAAATAATATAGAAGGCTATACTATCAGAAATAATTTGCTTTTTAAAACACATAATGGAGATATTCTACTAGTTGTTCCAAAGTCGATGCACACACAAATCATTAAGCAAGTACATGATAGAGGTAATTTTCCCATTGCAAAAACTGAAGCATTATTATTAAAAGATTACTGGATGCCCAATATAAAATCAAAAATACAAAAAACATTAAAAAACTGCGTAGCTTGTATCTTAGCTGAGAAAAAACAAGGTAAACAAGAAGGATATCTAAATACGATAGAAAAAGGTGAATTACTATTAGACACTTATCATATTGACCACTTAGGACCCTTACCTCTCACAAAAAAGAGTTACAAAAATATCCTTGCAATAGTCGACGCGTTTACAAAGTTCTTATGGCCATATGCTACAAAATCGACTAACGCGAGCGAAGTCATAGATAAACTTAAAAAACAATCAGATATCTTTGGAAATCCAAGACGAATAATTTCAGATCGAGGCGCAGCTTTCACATCAAAAGAATTCGCAGAATATTGTGTAAAAGAAAATATCACTCATGTATTAATCACCACCGGAGTTCCACGAGCAAATGGGCAAATAGAGCGCGTAAATAGAACTTTGATACCATTATTAACTAAGCTTACAGACTCTAAACGCGAAGAATGGTTTAAATTCATTAAGTTAACTCAATTATATTTAAATTGTATCCCACATAGGAGTATCGATACGACATTATTCCATTTATTTTTCGGAACTCATGCGCGTATACGAGATGATCCTCAAATTCGAGAACTTATTGAAAAAGAGTGGATCGAAGATTTTCAAGATAACCGAGACAATTTACGTAAACATGCAAAAGAATGTATTTTAAAAATTCAACGTGAAAATTAAGCAACTTTCAATAAAAAGCGTAAATCAGCAACAAAATACAATGAAAATAATGTAGTAGCAATAAAGCGTACGCAATTAGGACCTGGTCTTAAGTTAGCAAATAAATATCTTGGTCCATACTCTGTAACAAAAGTATTGCGAAATGATCGATACACTGTACAAAAAATAGGGGAACATGAAGGACCTCTTACAACATCTACATCTGCGGATCATATGAAACCGTGGGTAGATTATGCGAGCAATAATTCAGAAAAATAAAATAATTAACATTTGAGGACAAATGTTCGTGCAGAATGGCCAAGTGTGGGAATGTATAAAGTACATATGTAGTATGCGTGAGTGAGTGTGTGCACGTGATGGATGAGTGATAGAAGAGAGCGACAAGAAAAGAACGCGAAGACAATTTTCAAAACAAGATTCCAAACTTGAAAATAAGCCAAATAATGGATATGTATGTGTATGCGTGATGAATGCGTGTATGAGAAGCGAGCTCGAATATAAAAGGCCGATGCCGATCAAGCAAGCATTGATTCGCGAGTCGAACAGAACACTTCGCAAGCGATCTGTATTATTTGCTGTCCTTCAATAAATCGTTATAAATTCAACATCCTACATATATTTTGTCTTACAGATACAACAGAAAACGATATTACAAATGAAGAATGTGATATTACAAATAAAGAATGCACAAACGAAGAAATTAAAGAAAAAGTGTTAGAAATGACAAACAAAGATAGTAAGCATCTTTATAATACATACATGTATATACAATAATACAATTAAATAATAATAATAATAATAATGTTTTAATACTTGTAGAATTTACTAATGAGATGACATCAGGAGACGCGGTAGTGTCGCCGGCCATGTTCAAACCCTAAAAGACCTTAAAAGACACTACAAGTCTCTTATCCTGCACCATCAAAGTCCATTTTTTGGGGGTGCAGAACTACTAAAATATAAAAAATTTTGAATTGGACGTAACATAACCTGAAAGACGGCATCGACACGAGTAATTTGAGCCAAGAAGAAATAAAATCGGTCAAGCCGTTCTGGACATACAAGCGGTCAAAAAGTGACGTTTTTCATGAAAAATTAAGAAACGTTTTCTTCTTCTCTGTCCGCGTCCGATGACGTCATCAGGATTATATATATAAATCTCTTCTCACCTTTCACTCACACCTTCCTCAACTTCCACGTACCCCTTTCCTTCCCACATCTCGTCCCCCCGCCCTCACACCCACCCCCACTCCCACCCCTCTTTCGCCCTAACTCACCCTCTTTTGTCCTATTTCAGTCTTTTCGTTCTCTCTCACCCTCTTTTGTCCTCTTTCACCCTCTTTCGTCCTCTTTCACCCTCTTTCGTCCTTTTTCACCATCTTTTGCCTCTTTCACCCTCTTTCGCTCTCTCTCACCCTCTTTTGTCCTCTAACCCTTTTTCACCCTCTTTCGTCCTCTTTCACCCTCTTTCGTCCTTTTTCACCATCTTTCGCCTCTTTCACCCTCTTTCGCTCTCTCTCACCCTTTTTTGTCCTCTAACCCTTTTTCACCCTCTTTCGCCCTCTTTCACCCTCTTTCGTCCTCTTTCACTCTCTTTTGTCCTCTCTCACCCTCTTTCATTTTCTCTCACCCTCTTTCACCTTCTTTCGTCCTCTTTCACTCTCTTTCATTCCCTCTCACCCTCTTTCGTCCTCTTTCACCCTTTTTCGTCCTCTTTCACCCTCTTTCACCCTCTTCCGCTCTCTTTCACTCTCTTTTGTCCTCTTCTACCCTCTTTTGTCCTCTTTCACACTCTTTTGTCCTCTTTCACACTCTTTCGTCCTCTTTCACCCTCTTTCGTCCTCTTTCACCTTCTTTCGTTCTCTGACCCTCTTTCATTTTTTTTCACTTTATTTCATTCTCTTTCACCCTCTTTCGTCCTCTTTCACTCTCCTTTGTTCTCTCACCCTCTTTTATTCTCTTTCACCCTATTTCGTCCTATCTCACCCTCTTTCGTTCTCTCTCACCCTCTCTCACCTCTTTCACCCTTGTATGACCTTTCTCACCCTCTTTCGTTCTCTTTTACCCTCTTTCGCCTATCGAATTGTTATTCAAGGTCAAACACAATGGGTATAAAAATATTACGGCAGCCTTTATACAGCGCCAGAGCAGCCGATGTTTTATTTCGGCGCTTACGGCAGCCTTTATACAGCGCCATTATTTAATCTCTTCTAAGGACAATATGTATGCCTCTTGTGCTCCTTTGGGCCATTTTTTCTTGAACACTTCCATATCATTAGAGTAATACCATTCCGATTTTGTGTCAGCTCTCAACATACACGTGTAGTGACCACGATTCATTTCTTTACTTTCGTGAAATATAGCGCTTATTACCTTGTACTTTTTTTTATTAATCGTGATATTACTCGTCGGCACGGCGTTAATCCGATTGTTGATAATTTTTTTAGAAGCACTGTTTACAAAAGTATATAAATTGAGCTGTATTACTACGACGGATAAAGTTGATTCGATTACGGTTTTTTTTTCAACACGGTACCCTTACATTCGTTACAATTGCCGTTTATCGTTTCCCATTTAGAAAATTCTACATTAATCAAACTTTAGTAGAGTGACACCTTTTTTCCTTTTTAATGTCGAATGTATAGGTAATATTAACAAACTACTGCTTTCCAGCTTAGTTACATTGTAATTACATTTGACATTCAAACAACATGTTACGTGCTTTAATTCGAAAAATGTAAGACACGTGTCTTACATCGAGAACATTGCATTTGCCTCTGCCTTTACAAGAAACATTGGATAAGGTATGTCCTCCGGAAGATCCAATAAATTTGAATCACGAGTTGCACATTCTCGTTTGAGGTATACCCAAGAAATCTAAAGTCGTTTGGGAAAATTTGGTAGATATTAATAAAGTGTATAAGGCTTTACAATGGTTGAAAGAAAATAATCCTCATTACTCGAAAATTCGTCTTCCGGCGTCATCTGATGATCTAATAAATGATAAGTTGCAGGTAACAGAATATCGGATTGTCGATGACGAAAGCGACAATGACGAAATAAATAAGGTGGTTGAGAAATTACCATCATTGAATTTGTACAATGTACAGCAAAACAAAGATAATAATGATCAAATTGTTTTAAAACGTAGGGTTTTCCTCACACAAATCACTGAAGATTCGGATATTAACAATCAGTATACAATATACCCAATACACGCTAAAAGAATCGATAACGAATCTGCATTGAAGCTTTATCAAATGATGAAAATTGAAGATTTTCCAATGGATAATTGTTATAAATATCTGGATGTCATGTGTTTCCCTGATTTATATCCTGATGGTGTCAATGGACAACGAGAAGATAAAAACTTTGCATTGCCGGAATATTTATTTATTAGAATACAATTGATGTCGAAACATAGTAGATTTAGGTTGAATCTGCAGTATCTGTTCTTCCTTCTCAATGATGCTAATTACCGACAGTTGAAAAGTGGTATCTATTATACGATGATGGTTACTAACCCACGAGAGAGATACACTGCTGGTAGATACTGAACGAATTGAAAGGTTACCAATTAGAATCGAATTTAATGAGTATTTTCGCAAAATTGAGAAATACGGATCAATTTTGGCGACAACCGTCCAATAATGTAAAATGCATGACTTTGCATTACGGTCCAACGACGTGGTTTTTGACTTTGAGTCCTAGTGAATAGAAATGGTCCGATTTGGGTGAATATTTACGAGATATGAATCCCGATAAAGAGAAGTTAGGCATCAGCGAACTAGTCGCATACGATCCTGTAAGTACTTCTAGATTCATGTGCATAAAATTCAAAGCCATGATTGATTTTATTTGTTCGTCCGATAATCCAATAGGAAAAGTTATTCATTACTTCTGGCGACTGGAATATCAAAGTAGAGATATCCAGCACATGCATTGTATGATTTGAACAAAAGATGCTCCAGTATTAGGAAAATCGCCGGATGAAGAAGTTGCTACGTTTATTCAAAAATACGTAACGTGTGAAATTCGTCAAAGAATACGTCAAAGAAAGAGAAAGATAATTTAAAAATTTTTAATATTTTTGAAAATGTTAAAAAAACAGTAAGACCAAAGAAAGATAATTTAAGCATTGTTTTGAAAGAGTTACACGAACAAGATACACAAATTGAAAATCAACGCTTCGAAAAGTTTCAGAGATCATTTTGCTAATAGAGCAAAATGAATTAAAAAAGAAAACATTAGAACAGGGTAAAGAATACATAAAGATTATGAAAAGTCTTATTAATTTAGAAGCACACAAGAAATCTAAAAAAAGGAAATATTCCTCTGATTCTGACTCTGCTTAATGTTTAAAACTTAATGCAATACAATTTTTTGATTACATTGATTATTTTGGTTAAGAAAAATATTGGATTTTATTTTTATTTCATTTTATTTTGCCTTGTTCAATATATCAATTTTTTGTTACTTAAACTTTGCAACACACACTTGAAATTTCGAGAAGAACTTGTTAAAACGAAAATCATGATCAAATGTCGCAAAACTTGGAATCTCAGACCAATCGTCTTACTCATTCATTGTTCATCAGCGAAAAATCGTTAACTTTGTATTTTAATATTTGAGTTTTATGTATTGAAGAAGACTGTAGTACAGTCGAAACGTTTACGTTGCATATTGTTTCTCTAATGGAATGAGAATTTAATTATTAATAAATCTTTAGATCTTATGTAATTTTGCTCGTTTAGTTGGCCTACAATATTTATTTCTTTTAATTTCGTCAATTTTATTAAGTTTAAGACTAAATTAGTTTTTAAGAAAAGAGAATTTTAAGTTCAAATAACTAATCTATACAATATAAAAATATAATAATATAAGACAATAATATTAAGTAAACGAGAATAATATATTTAAAAGCGCATTTTCTTTTACAATGTTTAATGCAATAATGTAATATTACATAGTTACTTTAGGCATAACAAAGATATAATAAAAAAATAATTATACAGTTGAATGTAAAAATAAATTTATTTTTTTTTCATTATTGCATTTTCTTTCTTTCTATTTTTACCTTTCTGACAATTGCATCATTATAGTATTTCTTTTATCAATTGCAATTTTTCTTCCATTATCTCTTCTATTATTTCTATATATTAAAAACTTGTGTTTTATCAATTCTTTCAATATCAATATCTACTAATGATTCAGCAAAATCATCATTTATGAGACAAAAATTATGTAAAGCACAATATGACATCACAATGTTTGAAGTTTTTCCTATTTTATACACTATTATATATTTGAGCCTTCGCCATCGTCCTTTCAATAAGTCAAAAATATTTTCAATTTTTACTCTAATCTTGCTTTAAATTTTATTATATGTTGTCTGCATACGTGTAACATTGCCATAATCTTTAAAGAGAGGTAAAAGCCATTCTTTTATGGGATATATTTTGTCACCTAATAAAGGTTGACCTGATGAGAAGTACTGAGAATATACATTTGCTTCAATTTTATTATATAAGTTTGAGTTACTTAATACTCTACAATCATTAGCTGATCCAGAATGACCCACATATACATTTGTAAATATATTATTTGCTGTACATATTCCTTGCAAAATTATTGAATGTGTACAATATCTTTTTTGATAACATCTTTGATGTATACTTGGTGCTAACATTTATATGGCAACCGTCAATTGCTCCAATTACACCTTAAATATATAAATTATATATAATTAGCAATATTTAATTAATTATACACGGGGTGAAATGGTAGACCAGTAGGTTAAGTCGTAAGACAATACACCTAAGGTCCCAGGTTCGAATCCAAGTAGGGCCAATCACCCCACATGCCGGCCAGGAAAAAGGTGAAGAAGGAGGAGAAGGAGAAGAGAGGAAAAGGAGGGAAGCAAACTCGACGGAAAGTAGAAGGAGAAAATGGAAAAGAGGAAGGAGAATTGGAGACAGGAAGTAAGGAGATGGAAAAAGGAGGAAGGGAGAAGATGCGAGTGGAATGAAAAGGGAGCATAGAGGTTTGGGAACGCTCCTATCAGAAAAAAGCGCCAGGGGGAATGGATATGGAATTGGAGAAGGTGCGAGTGGTTTAAAAGAAAACGTAGAGGTTTGGGAACGCTCCTATTAGAAAAAAGCGCCAGGGGGAATGGATATGGAATTGTAATGAGTAGTTAGAGGAGGATTGTAAAGGTTCGGGACGCTCCTATCAGAAAAAAGCGCCAAATATGTAACATATTGTAACAGATAGCTAGAGAAATGGAGGATGTAAAGGGTTTGGCGGTCCCTTGAAAACGCCCCGGCAACCTCTAGGGGAGTCCGGAATAAACTTGAATGAATGAATGAAATAATTAATTAATTATACACTTTATGTTAAATGCAATAACATTAATAAGTCGCACCTGAAAAACTAGCAATATTTCTAAATTTTTCTTCAATATTAATTCGCTGACTTATAGTGGACCACTGTATTAATATTGGTATCAATTCTAAAATACATTTTATCCAAATATTAATGCAATTAGAAACAGTCGATGTTGCAATATTAAATTTGTCCCCAATTTGTGCCATAGCTATTTGATGTGCCAAATAATATAAAGCTACTTGTTGAATTTTTTGTGGCTCTTCACAGGTTCAAATCTTCCAGTAAAATCCTAATACAATTGCATTACATATATTGCTTTAGAGTAAATTCTAAATTACTAATAATATTATAGGTTATAATTATTTATACTTTTTGCATTTCTGATTGCTGCATTAGTGTTTCCAATAAATGTTGAAACGTCAACCGTTTTATTCTAAAAGTAAGAAAAAAGTCATTTTCGGTGTATAAATCAATCCACATTTTAGAATACTAGAACAACACAGGCGCGCGCTACGCGCGCGCTACTGAGCTTTTTACGTGTTATATATGATTTTATGTTATACCAAGATAAATATACAATTTAAGAACATAAGTTTTATTTTATTTTATTTTAAAATTTATTATATAATATAAATAAAGATATAATATAAAATAAAGTAAGTATTTATTATTTAATATTTAAAAACATTTTTTCTAAGATTTATTTTTATTTTATAAAATGTTTTATTCTGTGATATTATAAATATACTTCTTTATATACATAATTTTTGACTTGTCTATTATCGCGTTGGCTACCAAGATAAACTTTTAATGCTTGCCAAAAACGTACTCGTGAGAAAGCAACATAAAGTTGTCCATGATTAAAAATATCTTTACAAAGATCTATTCCTACTTTGTCAAATGTTTGTCCTTGTGACTTATTAATTGTCATAGCAAATGCTAATTTTAATGGAAATTGTCTTCTTTTAAATGTAAAAGGATATATATTTTCACAATATAATGTTATCCTAAAAAAATCATAAAAATGAAAAGGTCAGGCCATGTTCAAAAGAAGGTACACAAAAATTTAAACCTTTCAAAATTTAAACGATCTAATAATAAATTATCACGAAAAGTAACTGATATGTTATTCAAGGTGCCAGTTCAAAGTAAACATACGTAAAGTGTATATTATCTAAATTTAGTAATAATATATTACCATCAAAAGTAACTGTGATATTTTATTCAAGGTGCAAGTTCACATTGAACATACATACATATAAGTAAAACTGATTACAATTTGATTCTAGAAAATAAGTGCGATATGTTATTCTTAGTGCACAAAATATAATAGTCGTTTATAGAGATTTGATTTGAAATTCATACTAGCCCGTACAATGAAAAATAATTGCTCGTAATTCCAGAGTACCAATTTGTTAATGACTCAGAAAAATAACATGGCGGCCTGCTCTCGAAAAACTATAATGTTTTTCGATGTCCATTTAGAAATAATGTCGAAGCTCTTACAGAATAATTACTACAACATTAGAAGTACGAAAAGTAATTACATTAGAAGAAGATTAGATTAGAATAAGGATTCAACGTATTTTTAAAAGCTTTACACACAACAAAGTAAATATACAAATACCTTTTTCTTCTGTGTTTCTGAAGAAAATTGTAAGTCAAATGAAACCTTGCTATTCAAAACCTATTCTTCATGATCGCAAGACACTATTTTCTATTTAAAAGACGTCTGCTAAAATTTTAATAAATAGATATTATTTATGATAGAAATGAAAAATTTGTGCTTTACAGTATATGGATAGTACATGGTTATTTCAAACACTGAATCGATGCATACAACAAAACTTTTCTCTGTCTATTCAATAAATTACTGATAATGTTAAATCCCAATCACATATGCCACCTTGCCTAGGTTAATGATGGTCATTAACGGGAAATTTTACTAAAGAAAGATTGGAGATTTTTAATTTATACAATTTTCACAACTCTTATTTCAATTATTTATTCTATCCATCGAAAGTTTTTTGAGAGCAGGCCGCCATGTTATTTTTCTGAGTCATTAACAAATTGGTACTCTGGAATTACGAGCAATTATTTTTCATTGTACGGGCTAGTATGAATTTCAAATCAAATCTCTATAAACGACTATTATATTTTGTGCACTAAGAATAACATATCGCACTTATTTTCTAGAATCAAATTGTAATCAGTTTTACTTATATGTATGTATATTCAATGTAAACTTGCACCTTGAATAAAATATTACAGTTACTTTTCATGATAATATATTATTACTAAATTTAGATAATATACACTTTACGTATGTTCACTTTGAACTGGCACCTTGAATAACATATCAGTTACTTTTCGTGATAATTTATTATTAGATCGTTTAAATTTTTGAGTACCTTTTTTTGAACATGGCCTGACCTTTTTATTTTTATGATTTTTTTAGGATTTAAATATTCTGGTAGTAAAACTTCATTAAAGTCACCGTTATCACAATTTTCAGTACTGTCTATACTTGTGTAAATTCGTTCTTCAAACATATCTAATAATTCAACAACTCGTTTATTAATTTCATCAACATCAATATTTCTTGCAGAAAGTATTGCACATTTCGCCATTTTATTGAATTTTTTATTTCGTATTAAATCACCATATATATCTTCTACAATATCGGCATTAATGTTTGTAATACAATAATCTGGAAGTTGTATATTATCATTAGAATCATTTAATATACCATCTCCCATATTTAATAAAAATTTTGCAAATTCAGTTTCTTCTGGAAGAACTCGCATGTTTTCTATTAAAGAGAAACTTAAAAAATGTTTCCATGTAGAACTAAACTTAATCGAAAGATTCACGACTTCACTCCGAGTACCATGTATCTTAATAGGTAGAAGTTGTCTAAAATCACCACCTATCACGATGATTTTTCCACCAAAAGGTAAATCATTATTCATGATGTCACGTAATGTTTGATCCATAATTTCTAAAGCATATCGTGGTGCCACTGGCGCTTCATCCCAAATAAAAACATCTATTTCTTTTAAATATTGAGCTTCCTTTGATTGAATTTTAATGCTAGATGATGAATCAGCAAATAATGGAACTGGCAATCCAAATGTTTTATGAACCGTTTTTCCTGCCGGCAATAAGGTTGCTGCAATGCCTGTAAATGCCATCGTACATACTCGTTTATTACGAATTTTAGCTAAATGATAAATAGTTGTATATGTAAAAGTTTTACCTGAACCACCTGGTCCATCGATATAAAAACAATTATTGTGATTATTATTGTCTAATCTACTTAATACAAGATCTACTATTTCTTTCTGCTTGTTATTTAATTGTTGATATTGTTTGGTACCAACTTCCATAGCTTCTTCAAATGTTACATAATCTTCTAGTTCATAATTTTGTGTTAATTGTTCCATTTGTGGAAAATCAGCAAAACTTTTACCTTCAATAGAAAGCATAACGCCAATTTGTGTATAAGCTTTCTTTTGTCCTTCTATTATACCAAAATATCGAACATAATCTTCAGACATTGCTACTTTAAAATTTTCCCAAAGTTCTTCAGGATGTAATGGTTGACAATGTAATAATATACGTACAAATAATTTTCGAAGTTGTCGGGGCATCATCCATTTAACAGCTTCAATCATAGCTCGTTTCCATTCATTATCATCTTCAATTAAACTAAAGCTAAACATGCTGTTGAAAATGATTGACATATTTCGCCATTTACAGTTCTTATATCATCAAAACTCTTAGCTCCTTTTACGGTGAGTAATAATAATCGTAAATGAAATAATTTTGTTTGTGTTGGACTAACAGAATACATTCGTCCTATACAATTATAATGACTTTTGCGTTTGATCCAACGCGATATATTTTTTCCATTGATTTTTTTCTTTTTTAAAGGTATAATAACGTGGAATTTCTATGTATAAATATTGTCTACGTCATCTTAAAAATTGGGTATATATACAGCGCGCCGACATTGTAAGATACAGATATCGATTTGTTTTTTAAAAAAGTACACATTGTGATTATGTTAAGTAAAAAGAAATAATTTTTTTAAAAAAGTGTTATGTTCGTTGACAAAAAAGTAAGTTAATACTATTTATTAAAAATCTAAATGTAATATTTGAGCGGATATATTAATTTGTTCACAGTGTCGTTACATAATATAACAGCATCTGACGCTCTAACTCATGCCAACAAACATGAATTTTGTACTGCGTTCGTCATATAATCTCATAATTGTTGTATTTATAATAAGGTCGAAATGACTAAATTAATTTTTTAACATATTATTAGGATATTGAGAAAGACTGTCATACAATCGAAACGTTTATCTTAACTTTTGTATAGTATGACGTAAATTAATAAATAAATTTTTCAATTAATAGCATATAAGCTCGTTAAGTTGGCCTTTTATTATATCACATATTATAAATATTGTTTTGCTTCTTCGTCGCGAGAATTTAAAGAAAAATAATCAATTAACATTGTAACTTGATTTAAAACCTCAGTCATTGCTTCTTCAATATTTTCATTTTCAATTATAATATTTTGTTCATTAGGAAGATGGACTGGTAAACGTACTATAGTATGACTTTTATCTTGTAATTTTTTTCAAGAATACGCCAACTGGCTTCTACAGGTCCAACATAACGAGTTTCTATAAAATTGCGTATCTCATTATGATCAATAATTACATTTTCTGTTATTGGTTCAATTGTTATAGCAGCAACATCATGTTCCTTATAAATATATTTATATAAATATTTAACTGATTTAATACTTGAAACTACTTCCACATTTATGTGACAATTAAAAATAATTGATAAAATAGGACAATACTAAACTACATATCGATTATCAACTATATATCCTCCAGGACGTTCAAAATTCCTGTCATTATTTCGTCGGCGATAATAAGGATAAGCACCGTCATCTATTCTAGTCTCGTCAAGATATGGTTTAGGGTAATTTTTTGAACATTTTCCATTTACCAAACACCAATCGCCACAAGGTCCATGAATCATATGTCTCATAATTATGTCATGTAAAGTACGATTTTCACATGGATCAGGAATTTCAGCAGAAATATATTTATCAACGATTTGTGGAGTTGTTATTTTACAATTATATTTTAAAGTTACTAACAAATGGACATGTGGTAAACCACGTTTTTGAAATTCAATAACATATACAAAAGTTGCTACTTCTCCAAAAAATTGTTGTTTAAGGGGATGCCGGAGGTCTACTATTATCGGCCGAACCGATTATATTTTCCAACACCAAGAAGTTTTTATTGCGTTAATAGAATAACAAATGCTTTTCCACGATTAAAGTTAATACAATAATAAACTGCGAAGCTGTCTCAATTTGTGATAAAAAGACAAAAAATTTTTAAATACGAGTTTTTTTTCTGGCTTCTCGCGTCACGTCATAACAATATTTGCTTGTATAAAAGTTTCACAATTTATACGTACAAAATAAGACCACTTCGCGGAAAAGATTGCATAAAGGAATATTAGTGAGCTTGCAGCAATAAGTTTAGAAGTCTAATAAAAAAGATCTTGGTTATGGAATATTTCATTCACATGTGTATGTGCGAAATGACATTTGGGAATAATACAGAGCACAAAATTAGTTGCGCAATGTCGCGATAGATGGAGCTGCAATCGTGCAGTTAGACAAGGACAGACAGTCATATTATCTTCGTCTCTCTCATGCTGTCTTGTCTTCTGACCACGGTGTGTATACGACCGTGCTTCTGACACTCTCTCTCTCTCTCTCTCTCTCTCTCTCTCTCTTTCAAATTGCTCGTTCATAATTGTATGCGAGTGATTTGAAAGAGAGAAAATATGCTTTCTAAAAGTATTTAGATATAATATGCCAATATTATATATATGTGTATATATATATATATATAATATATATATGTGTATATATATATATATATATATATATATATATATATATATATATATATATATGTCTAAAGGCAGTTTTGACGACATTTTGCAGTATAATTTGGCAGTTTTGACGACTATTGGCAGTTTTCACGACCGTCGTCAAAGGCACCGCGATATAAAGGCAGTTTTAACGACAGTCGTCAAATCTACCTTTATATGGCTGTATGCCTATATATATATATATATACATTCAGTAAACAATGTAGAAAAATGCTTGGTTAAAATATTTTCATATTTAAATGTTGTTATATTATGTATATCTGTGTTTTACATGTTGTACTGTTTAAAGCAATTAATAATTATATATGGTGTTTTTTTGCACGTAAAATCTCACTGCCGTGGCATGAAATTTTAAGCGCCAAAGAATATAGTACAGTTATTAAATGTTTACGTACAGTATATTATACGTAAAACAACTATACAACAAAATAAAACTGCTTATAAATAATAGTTATTTCAACAAAACGTTTTTCTACGTTGTTTACTATGCATATAGTATATATATATGTCTAAAGGCAGTTTTGACGACATTTTGAAGTATAATTTGGCAGTTTTGACGACTATTGGCAGTTTTCACGACCGTCGTCAAAGGCACTGCGATATAAAGGCAGTTTTAACGACAGTCGTCAAATCTACCTTTATATGGCTGTATGCCTATATATATATATATTTGTCTAAAGGTAGTTTTGACGACATCTTGAAGTATAAGTTGGCAGTTTTGACGACTATTGGCAGTTTTCACGACTGTCGTCAAAGACATCGCGGTATATATAAAGGCATTCTTAATGATCATATGCACTTTTTTAAATATGCATGTAGCTGCATTTAATTTAAAAAATAGTAATATTTTTTTTTCTATTATAAATATATATAGAGAGGAGTAAAAATGTTTATATTACCATTCAAAGCTTTAATATTTATTTCAATGCTTTTCCTTACAAAAGATTAATTTAAAGCTTAGTCTACAATAGAGTCGTAAATCATAATGGCTCCTGCACACCAGCGCGATGACGCGACACGCGATGCGCGATATCCAATGAGCGTGCAGCTTTTCCGCATGTCTAGTCTATATCGTCTATATACGATTTCCGCAAACTCGTTTAGAACATCAATATCATCATGTAGATGAGCAATACATATATTGCAATCGAGTTATTTTATATTAATAGATCGTATTTTTATGTAAGTGTATAATTGATTATGATTATGTAAGTGTATAGCCATTATCTTTTGATATTCGCATTCACACTCTTTTTGTGATATATCATTAGGTTAAAAATAAAATAATATGTTAACCTCATAACCTAACCATACGGATGGCTCGATGACGGAATAAATATTATATTCTCGATTTTGTTTCTGCGCATATTTGCATTTGTTGCAGTTGTTTATACACACACACAAAATGTTTATATTAATATTTGCTAAAAGACGTTATACTGTGTGTTCAAAAAAGAAAAAAGTAAAAAAATCTCACATTATCGCAGTTCATAGTGAGTATATGTATTAATATATAATATCTATAATAACCTTTTCCAGAATTATAAAAAAATTATTCAGAGAATATGATTTGATATTGTCTTGCATATCTTTTGCATTTTTTATATACATTTGTGTACATTTTTATAAACAGATTTTTTTTATTTTGCAATATTTATGTACAGTATTGTGGTATCTAAAATTTTATAAAATTATATTTATTTTTAAATATATTTATACACATGTATGTTATTCACTGTCATTCTACAGATATATTGTAATATTATTTATGCAAAAATAATATTGAAAAATATCTATGCAATAATATTGCATAGCAATATATGTGTATAATGTGTCCATTTTTTATTTTCTTTTTTATGTATAAATTTCAGCAAATAAATCTGTTTTACAAGAAATTGCAGACAATTTGAATAAAGCAATTCCAGCTATAGAATTATTAAATATTTCATCAGGTAATGTTAGAATATATGCATTATTTATATATATACATATATATTAATTTAAAAAATTTATTCAAAATTATACTTATTTAATATATGTACAATAAAATATTATTCAAATTTCATTTCTTAGATGTATCGCTAACTTCTGATACTAATAACACATCAAATGATATATCAAATATGCCAAATTCGAATAAGAGTGAAGATATTTGCGCATCATCGAATGATTCCAATAATATTGAACAATGCACTAAAAGTGACAAAATTGGTAACAGTTTACCGCTGTTTGATATAACACACAGCAATGATAAAAATCCTACATTTTCGTCTAAAAATGTTCCTACTCTCTCTAGTGATGGCAGTCCCAATAAAGTAGTTAATAATAAAATAGCTAATGATAACATGATAAATGGTAAGTCTTTGATATGTTTAATCTATTTGTATACATAATATGTATTGTGCAATTATGTAAATATTTTTTAAATTATAGTTATATTTATTTTTTATAAATTACAAAACTAAATTAAAAATTAATAAAAATAATCTAGTAAATTTTGTTTTTCTATAAATTATGTTTGCGATACAATATTTTATATACATATTTTTTAACTTATTTAATTATTTTTCAAATGCATTATTAACTACAGATACAAATGTCACATTAAATATTAATACATCGGATATGAATACATTGGATATGAATACAAAAAATATTTGTACATTAGTTGATAAAAACTGTGATATATAATGCAACGTGTGTGATAAAAGTGAATAATACAATGCTTTGTGATGATGCAAGTGCGAATAATGAAATTAAAGATCGTGCATATTTGCATAACGATAATCCTATTACCAATAAAAATTCTAATGAATTAACTAATAATATCAATATAATGAATGGTAAGATTTCTGCATATATCTAATTGTATATGTAAGACATTTTAAATACATTCAATGTATATTTATTAGACATTTTCTTTTTTATGATAATTGTACGCATTACTTTTTATAAAATATTTACAAAATGAGTATTATGTACGTACTTTTAATAAATTGTTATCAGAATAAATAATAAATTGTTATCAAAAACAGATAAAGGGGTTAAGGATATGGAATCTTAATTGTGAAAAGAATAGATATTTTTAAATGTTGGTGTATGATTTTGAAGAATTTATTTATTTAAAACCAAAACGCCAAACGTTTTGATTCAATTCTGATTCTTTTCTTTATCAATAGCAGTACAAGAAACTAAAATACACAAATATCATAAAGCCGATTAAATGTACAAATATTAAAGTTGCAGTGGATACAGCATGTCAGAAATATAAAAAGGTGTCATAAAATCAAATCAGCAATGATTTATGCAATAGCAGATATAAAATGGCTGTAAAAATATATAATAACTAAAAAGGTTAATTATTTTAAAATTAATAAAGATAAACTATTTTAAAACTAATAAAGAGAGCAAACAAAGTCAACATGTGCAGGTATTCAAGCAAGAAAAATCAGCTCTTAGTCGTTTCATTTTACAAGTTATTAGTTTGATATTACAATCTTTTTTTAGCTTTCTAATTTGCATATTGCATAGACTTAATTATTACGTAACTGCTTTTAGTATTAATTCTCTATTGTGCTCTTTGTTATTAATAACTTAGTTATATGAGATATTGATTTTATGGATCTGTGTGTGAATTGCACAGAGTTGAAATATTTGGCATTTTATTTATAAATAAAAGTAAATTATATACAATTGATACCAATATCTGCATTAGTCTTTTTTTTTAATTATACATTTTTCTTTTTAGATTCATCATTCATTGATACTGATGCTATATTAGATATTAATACAATATTAAACATTGATACATTAAATGTAAATTCGAATATAGAAAATGTTTGCACGTTTTTTGTTATGGAGCAATGCAGCATGGATGATAAAAATGATAATATAAGATCTTGCGATGCAAATAAAATTAAAGACCTTGCGCATTTACCTAAAGATATTTCTACTATTGACAAAAATTGCAATAAATTACTTAATACTAACAACATAATAAATGGTAAGATTTCAGCATATGTATACTGAATATGACTATATACTATTTAAAACAACATTTTAAATATATTTTGCATATTACTTATATTTACAATAAAAATATACATACTCTATAAATTTTTATCAAAAATGAATATAAAAAAAATTCAAAGATGTAGTATCTAAATAAAGTAAAAATATCAATTGAAAGCAATAGTTATTGGTACATTAAGTTTTGAAAATCTTATTTTTATTTTTATTTCTAGATTCATCATTAATTAATGCTGCTGTATTACCCATTGATACTACATTAAATGTTAATGCATCAAATATAAATTCGAATATAGATGATATTTGTTCATTATATGACAAAAACGATATTGAACAATGCAACATATGTGATAGAAATGATATTTTATATGACAAAAACGCCTGTGATATTGAGCAATGCAATATAACTGATAGAAATGATATTGTATATGACAAAAATGCCTGTGATATTAAGATATGCAACATAAGTGATAAAAATGATATTAATATAACGCTTTGTGATGCAAATATAAAGGCAATCGATAAGATTAAGACTATAAAAATTATATCCAATGTAGAATTTAATAATACTTATAAAATTATTGACGAAGGAAATATTTTAAATAAGACTTGCGTCATGGATAATAACAGTTTAAATACTATGTTGGTAGATTTTGCTCCACTTGCAGAATCTACATTAACAAAAGAAAAATCAACATCAGAATGTATGAGTATTAATGCTAATATTGAGTCTGATAATTCTCTTACATCTGAGCGTAATATGGATGACAGTTTCCACACATCAGATTGTTCTGTATCAGAAGATTCAGATGAAGATGAACTTAGCGATAATACAAATCATACAAGTATAAATAAAAGTAAATTAAATAAAAGTAAATTAAATTTAACAAGTTCATTAAATTTATCTAAAGTAAATATATGTGACGATAAAGATATGTACGTTGAAACATCTGATAATCGCAAATTAAAGTTGAGTATGTGTCCATACTGTAAAAAATTGCAATCACAATTTGCAAGGCATTTAGAATCAATACACAATACTGAAGAAGATGTAAAAAAGTTTTGTTTCTTACCTAAAGGTAAATAATTATATATTTTTAATATCTAAATTTTATCATTTTTAATAATCTAAATTTTATCAAAGTAGTAGATTAAGGACTAATCGGAGCTAGGAAACGTAAGAATAAGCGTCGAAATTTCTAGAAATGCTAGAATTTCGACGCTTATTACGTTGCGTTTCTTAGCTTCAATTGGCCCTCAATCTGTTACTTTTATATTTACTATTGAAGCCCTTTGCAATTTCCTAAATTTTATCATTTTTATTTTTTTACAAATTTTAGGTAACCCAGAACGGAAAAAAATTATTGCTATAATTAGACGAACAGGAAATTTTGTATATAATACAGATCCTAACGTTAATAAAGGAAATTTAATTGTATGTCGTCGTCCGGCAAAAAAATTAAACAAGCAAGCGGTCGATTTTATTCCATGTGCAAAATGTAAAGGATACTTTTCTAAGAATAACATTCGACATCATTTTAAGTTATGTACACAAAAGACTGAGTCTCGTCAAAGAAATGTAAAAGTATTAGGACGCACAGTAGCTTGCCGTATACATTATAGTGCAAGTACAGTATTAAAAAGACTAGTATTTCCAGTGACGAGAGAAGATACTATAACTCAGCTTATTAGATATGATGAGTTATTAATTGCTTATGGAAATAAAATGTGTCTAAAGTATCGTCTTCAACACCAACATGACATGATTAGAGCACGATTAAGACTACTAGGACGATTTCTGGCTACTATGAAGGAAATTGATAATACTGTGGTAGATTTTACTTCAATATATAATCCAAAGAGATATGATTATTGTGTGAAAGCTGTTAATAATCTTGCACAATTTGATGAAACAACATGGACATACAAGGTATCTTCTGTAGCATCATCGTTAGGAACTCTCATAAAGCAAGTTGGACAAATTTTAAGGAGCATATGCATAAAAAGACAAGAACTCGAGAATCAAGTTATAGTAGAAAATTTTTTAAAATTATTTGAAGAAGATTATCCTATCAGCGTAAACAAAGTTGTACATGAAACTTAAGGCGTCGAATGAGACAAAGAAACATAGTTTTACCGTCTATAGATGATATTAAAATATTGAATTCTTATTTGAAAGATGAACGTACGAATGCTCTAAAATTATTACAAAACGATGGATTTTCAATTCAAACGTGGCGAAGACTAGCTGAAACGACATTAGTGTCTACCATGATGTTCAATAGAAGACGTGCTGGCGAATTAGAACGCATTTTAATAGAAGATTTAAAAAATCCTGCGGCAATTTCAAAAGACGAAGCACCTGAGTTACAAAAATCCTTATCGAAATATGTGCGTGTAACAATACGTGGAAAATTAGCAAGAACAGTTCCCGTTTTACTTCATGAGGAATTATTGTCATGTATACAAATGATCGTCAAGTATCGTAAACAAGCTAGTGTTCCCGTAGAAAATCCTTATGTGTTTGGTATAAACTCAACTGATAAAAGAAGACACAAATATTTAAGAGCATGTGTCCTAATGCGCAAATTTTCTGTAGCCTCTGGAGCAGAGATACCAACTTCTCTACGAGGTACAACATTACGAAAACACATTGCTACAATGTGCATTACATTAGATGTATCTGATAATCAAGTTAGTGATTTGGCAAACTTCATGGGCCATCATGAAAAAATACATAGATCACATTATAGGCAATCTGTTATCACAAAAGATTTGGCTATATCACGATTGTTAAAATACGCTCAAGGAGAAGAGACATCCGATGAAAGCAATGAAAGTCAAGAAGATGATAACATAGAATCAGATAATGAACTTAACACAAATATATGTTTAAAAACTACTAATACGTTACCTATATCAAAAAATATTAAAAAATTTCAACAATTTAGAAATGGCGATCAAATGAATAATATATTAGAAAAAAAGAAGAGAAAAGGTATGTTTAAATATATATTTACATTTAATACAGATTCCAAATGTATGTATACATATATATAACCTTTGAAATATATTTATACTGCTTATTAATACAAGTATATAATGAGATAAATAATTAATTAATGAAAGGCTCGTATAATTTAACAAAATTAAACAAATCATATATAGTAGGCCAACTGAACGAGCAAATAAATAAGGTGTAAAAATTTTTATTAATAGTTAAATAATTAAATTAACATTCCGTTACAGAATCGATATAAATTGTAAACGTTTCGACTGCACTACAGTCTTTATCAATACATAAAAGTTAAATATTAAAATACAAAGTTAAATGTTAAAAATACAAAGTTAGTTAAATATTAAAATATAAAATTGAAACGATTCTTCGCTGTTGACCAATAGATATGCAAGGCGATTGGTCTGAGATGCCAAGTTATGCGACATTTGAGCATGATTATCGTTTTAACAAGTCCTTTTCCCCGATATTTCAAGTGTGTGTTGCGAAGTCTGAATACCAAATGGTAAGAGATAAATAATAATATGGAATCTATAATTAACATAAAAAGCATTGGATATAGGCATATGTTATAATATTGATATTTTATAGTGCATTCCTTCGATTCTACAAAGAAAATTTTAAAAAAATCAAAAAAGGAAACAGTTTATGATAATAAAAATGTGATAGAATCTAACGATGAATATGAAGATGACGATGAATATACAGATTTAAGTAAAAATAGTTTAAGTAATCAATCTACAAGAATATTAAAAAAACCGGAGAAATGCTTAGCAGGAAAGATAGTATAAATAGTAGTACAGAAAAAAGAAAGAAGAGAAGTATGTTTAAATAATGTTTATATATAATACATTGGTATAATTTATTCTTGATATAATTGTATATAAAATTTGCTTATAAGTATATTAGTACTTATAAGCAAATTTACTAACATAATCTTCATATTTCAGTATCTCCTTTTGGTCCTAAAAGAAGACAAGCTAATAAAATCCGATGGACTGATAATGAACGCGAAGCGGTCTTATCCTCATTTTCAGTCAATATAAAAAATAATAAATTGCCATCTTTTAGTCAAATAAATGAAATAAAAGTCAAGTATCCTATATTGAAAAACCGCACAAACGCTCAAATAAAATCTTGGATTAGTAATCAAATAAAAACAAAAAGTTAATTATTTTAAAGGTATTATTATATATATTTAAAAGTATAACTATTCTAAAAATTTTATACGTTCAATACAAAAAGACAAAACAATATTGAATGTTTTGTTTTTTTTTTATTTTATTATATTAAAGAAGAAAATTACTATATTTAAGTTCTGATATATTTTACTTAGATACAAATTTAAAATATATTACAAAAATTCTTTGAAAATGATGAAGAGTAGATTCATATTAAGACATATGTATTATTTAAAAGAAAGAAATTATATAGAAATTAAGATTTCAGTAATTATATAAATATATTGGATTGGATGTTTCGTTTTGTTTCTTTAATTTTTTATATTCAGGAAGAGAATTACTATATTTGAGTTTTGTTTTGCTTAGATACATTTTATTATATTCAAGAAGAAAATTACTATAAATTTTGTTATATTTTGCTTAGATATAAATCTAAGATGTATCACAAGAATTCTCTAAAAAAGATAAAGATTGATTTAATATTAAGACATGTATTCATTAAAATAAAGAACTTATATAGAAATTAAGATCTCGGTAATTATAAAATACATATAAAGCAATATATTCAGTGCATTATTAACTATAAACGTTATGCGTATTTGTGATTATATATGTTATATAATGTGATTTATATGTATACCATTCAGAATTAAATTAAAAAGATTATTACTCAATATAATACTAGAAATGTTCTCAATAAATTAAGAAATAATAATAAATATGATATTTTTTATTCCAAGCAATCTAATCGCCCATTAGTGAATAGAACATGCAATACTAAATTAGTATCGCATATACGTATAATTCAAAAACAGGACGTATATGAACGTAGCCTATAATTGGGTCCTTAAAAAATTTTAAATCTTTATATCTCAAAAATTACTACTTTCCTTAAAAACATCTAAATCCTTACATCTCAAAAACTACTGCACAAATTCGTTGTAAAGTATAATTGTAAATACTTTTATTTTTTAATTTTACAAAAACCTTTTTCCTATGGTGTTTTGAGTCGCAAGTTTCAACATACACTGGAATATGTTAATAATTTAAGACACATTTTCCTAATTATATATTTAACAAAAATTATTAAATTATTATAGTTTAATTAATTAACTTCAGATTCTTTATAATAAAATAGTTACTTAAAAAAAAATAAAAATTATATACATATATCATAAACTAATATGTGAAAATATCCAATGCATAAAGAAATTAAAAATTTTTCTGTCACGTAAAACAATCAAATTAAGTAAAAATATTAAATTTTGCTTATATACTAAAAATTCTCTATTGTGAATTTTTCTTTATACTACTATTTCGCATATAAGTCTGATTTAATTTTTCCTACATAGGACATTAGTTGGTATAATATAAATCCGATTTAATTGTCTTATTACATATATTGTAGTAACAGATGTAATGTTCACATTCCTGTAATTTGTGCAGAGTATATTGTATATGTATATAATATGTATACATGTGTATATATGTATAATATAATATAATATATATATACATATATATATATATATATATTTTTTCATCATATATTTTATATATATATTTTTTTATCAAATATTATCAAAATATTTTTATTATGTACGTAAAAATGCGCGTCAGATCTTTCGTATTCGCGCGGTATCAGTAGTATGTATGTACCACAGTAATCCGCGCGTATTATACGTTGATATGATCTACTGTGCGACGCCTCACTCACGTCGCGCGGTGCTATGCACGTTCATACGCGTAAAATGCAGCGTATACTTGAGTTTGTGTGTTGTCCACACCATGGGACGAAAATATGACGCCAAACATTTGCCGCTTTCGAAACGTAGAGTTTCCTTCAAGAAGGGCTGGATGTACAGGTTAGTTTATTTATATACATTTTCTATATATGCATACATACACATACATATATATATATATATAAATATAAATATATACATATATATAATATATACACATACCTATTGATTTATTTAGCAATCTGTCTATCTATCGAACTATCTATCATCTATCGATCAACCTATCTATCTATCTATCTATCGATCTATCTGTCTCTTTTCTCTTTTCTACATTGCATTCTTTTATATATGCACACGTATATAATAATTTTTTAAAAATATTGTACATTACAAAAGTAAAAATAATTAAATTTATAATCTAAAAATATATAAAAATCTTTTATGAATATAATAATTACAAAGTTTTAGTAGATAATTTTTTGTAATAAATAAATGATTTATATAATTTATTCTTATCTAACTACTGCTCTGTTTTGATAATAATAGTATTATTATGTATTCAATCTCTAAAATACTTTTATATAAATCATTTATTACAAAGAATTATTTACTTTATAATCAATTATAATTATTATAGATAGGCCTGTTTATACACATACACATATATATTGTGTGTAAGTGTGTGTATGTGTATAAACAGGCCTATCTATAATAATTATAATTGATTATAAAGTAAATAATTCTTTGTAATAAATGATTTATATAAAAGTATTTTAGAGATTGAATACATAATAATGCTATTATTATCAAAACAGAGCAGTAGTTAGATACAACTAAATCATATAAATAATTTATTAATTACAAAAAATTATCTACTAAATCTTTGTAATCATTATATTCATAAAAAATTTTTATATATTTTTAGATTATAAATTTAATTATTTTTACTTTTGTAATGTACAATATTTTTAAAAAATTATTATATACGTGTGCATATATAAAAGAATGCAATGTAGAAAAGAGAGAAGAAACAGATAGATCGATAGATAGATAGATAGATAGGTTAATCGATAGATGATAGATAGTTCGATAGATAGATTGCTAAATAAATCAATAGGTATGTGTATATATTATATATATATATATATATATATATATATATATATATATGTATACAGGGTAATAATTCAAAAACAAATAAAAAATAGCAAAAGATGCAATTAAAAAAAAAGAAATTATAAGAATTATAGACGATATACACATATAGAAATAAGGGGAATAATAAAAAGAATAAAAATATCGCGTAAAAGTGAAATATAATTATTAAAACAATAAGTTGTAAGAATAAGATAATTACAAAGAGAATATTTAACAGGGTATTTTACATCTTTAACACATTACTTTGCATGAACGTAAGTATCTCATAAAATATTAATTTTTCGTCGATCTTGTTTTAAAAATTTTGTTTATAAAATATTGAGAAAAATCAAAATTTTTGAAAAAAACTATATAGTTTATAAATTTATATATCAATATAGTTAGAAGCAAAATCGTCTCCCAATTATCTCAAGAATCTTCCATTAACAGGTTTACTACTAATTCTGTGATATCCTGCATATATATTCTGCATATGTACAATATAAATTTAAATATTAATTAAAGAATATAGATATATACGTATCAACACACGGACATAAGCGCGCGTGAGTGTGTGTGTGTGTGTGTGTGTGTGTGTGTGTGTCTGTACTATTATAAAATTAATATTTAATTATAAATCCAAATATATAAAGAATTAATTATCTTATAACTTTACACATTAACTTCATCAACATATTCACAAATTTATTTATACTAAATATTTTGATACGTACAATATAAAATCATTACCTGATTAAAGCAGCGATTATTTCGTCGCACCGAAAATTGTCGAAAACATCGATGATATGAACACGCGGCCAAGAACAACACGTGTGAAACGCGTGGCATCGAACATATCATTCTAAATACCAGCCGCACGATTACGCACCCCTGTCGCGCAGCCTGCGGTCTAATCAGTTTGTGGTCGTGAGAAGAAAGACTAACATCTCAGCAACTAACTTCGGTAAGTCATATACATATAAGATTCTGTAAACTATCGTTCTAACATCATCATCGTCTTTAATGAAATGTAGAATCAGTTAATTAGTAGTCAGCATGTAGCATTCATCATCCACACCTTTCATTTACACTCTACACTTTTATTACACCTTACACTTTTCACTGCACTTTTACACTTTTTTACATCTTTATACATTTGTAATAACTTCAATTCATTAATATACATAATGTTTTTAAGAAAAATCAATATTTCCATAACAACACATTCATTCATTTATTTGTTACATATTAATTCTTTTTGTTCTTTCGCTTTATACTTTCAATGAATAAACATTACTTTTTCAAAGATCTGGTGAATTTATTTATAAGTCGCTACATTTTTGGTGACCTCGACGTGATATTAAAGCCGACGTGATATTAAAGCCGACGCATTTTAAAGGCTGATGCGGAATAAGTGCCAAGTGATCGTCGTATTTGAAGTCTGCGAAATATTATCATCGCTTGGAAGAATTGCTGGATATTCTGATTTTAAGAGATTCATTCTCCGGATCTTTGAAACATCAGAGGCGGATTAGTCCTTCACGGAAATTCTCAAATCATTTTATCGGATTCCTGAAACAAGAGGAAAATGCCAATCGATAGATCACCAGTTAGACCCTGTTCGGATACACAGATTGATATGGATTTGGCGAGCGGATCAAATCAGGTTGGATCAGAAAATATTAATATTTTACCTTCTCAAACTGGACATCAGGTGAGTGATCCTATGTTACAAATTCACTCAAATGAGTTTCGTTTATTAAAACTACCGACTTTCTGGCATAAACAACCTAAACTCTGGTTTGCTTCTATTGAAAGTGAGTTTACGGTTTATCGAATTCGATCAGATGATATTAAATATAGTTCTGTCATTCGTCATCTTGATGAACAAGCCTTAGTAAACATTTCTGAAGTCATTGAAAATCCACCTAAAACAGATAAATATAATTATTTAAAGAAAATATTAATAAATCGCTTTACGGATTCAGAGGAAAAACGTTTGAGACAAATATTAGCTGGAATTGAACTTAATGATAAAAAGCCTTCGGAATTACTTCGAGAAATTCGTCATTTATCTGGAGGATCTTTAGCAGATAGTGTTTTGCAAATGATTTGGCTTCAACGCTTACCACATAGAATTCAAACGACTTTAGCCGTAGTAGAGGATGTTCCTCTTGTTAAACTTGCGGAATTAGCCGATAAAATTGCTGATCGGGACGGCGGTTTGCAAGTCGCGGAAGTTTCCAATAATACAAGTAATAAATCTTCGGATTTCGCGGATTTGCTACGAAGAATCGAAGCTCTTGAAGTTTCTCGTCGTCGAGATCGTTCCAAAAGCCGGTCTAGAGAGAATAGAAGATTTAGATCGTTATCGCGTAAGAAAGACAAATCAAATAAAGATATTAAAGATACATCAATTTGTTTTTACCATAAGAAGTTTGGTGATAAGGCCAAACGATGTACTTTACCTTGTTCTATGTCCAAAACATTCTTGGCTTCACAGGAAAACTAAAAACGCCGCTTAAGACTGAGGCTGCTTACGACGGTGTTTCTAACAATCGCCTCATTATTTTCGACAGACATTCAAATTTGAATTTTCTTGTTGATACGGGCGCTGATATATCGTTGTTACCTAAAAAGGTTTTATTGAAGCCGTGGCATACTAATTTAAAACTTTTTGCCGCAAATGGTACTCAAATTAATACTTACGGTTCTAAAACTTTAATTTTGAACCTCGGTTTAAGGAGAGAATTCAAATGGAAATTTTGTGTCGCGGATATTCAACGTCCTATTTTAGGCGCCGATTTCCTTTGTCATTTTAATCTCCTAATTGACATTAAAAACAAGAAATTGATTGATAATGTTACCGGTCTTACGAATACTGGAAAAATTCAAGAAGTTGCACATTTGTCAATTTTTACCACATCTCCTGATTTTGTGTACCACAAATTTTTAACCGAATTTCCAGGACTCACCCGTTTTTCTCCAATTTCCTCGGTAAAAACACATGGTGTTGAACATCATATCGTTACGGAAGGTTCTCCTAAATTTTCGACTCCCAGAAGACTTACTCCTGAGAAACTTAAATGTGCCAAGGAAGAATTCAAGTCTATGTTGGAGCAAGGAATTTGCAGGCCTTCAAGCAGCTCCTGGGCAGCCCCTCTACATACAGGGTTTGTCCGGAAAGTAATGCGTCGCATTTTTTTGTGACGCGACTATACATCGCAGAGCGATGGGACCGGTTGGGGAGGAAGGGGGGTACCCTTAGCTTTCCAACGGTAGGTCGCTCAATTGTTTCCATGCGCTTGGAGGGTTAGGACGGCTTATTCTGTGAACCTCTGCTTAGTGGTCGCGTCGAACTTGTGATGGAGAGAACGATAGAGCAACGCTATGCGATAAAGTTTTGCGTGAAGCTGGACAAGACGCCGCTGGAAACTTTTGAAATGCTCAAGAAAGTTTTCGGGGACGATTGCCTTTCCAAATCGCAGTCAAACAGATGGCACAAGATGTTTAGAGAAGGTCGGAAGGAGGTCGCCGACGAGGCCCGCGCAGGACGCCCGTCAACATCGCGAACGGACGACAATGTGACTCGTGTGCGCCAATTATTGAATTCAGACCGTCGAATGAATGTTCGCTTAATGTCGGAATTATTGAACTTGCCGAAAACGATTGTTCACGAGATTGTATCGGAAGACTTGGCCATGCGGAAGATTTGCGCAAAACTTGTGCCCAGAGTGTTGACCGATGCGCAAAAGCAACACCGAGTGGAAGTTTGTGAAGAACTCAAGCAGCCGCCCTACAGTCCCGACTTGGCCCCGGCGGACTTTTTTTTATTTCCTCGGCTGAAAAGGGAGCTCAAAGGACAACAGCTCGAGTCGGTTGACAACGTACAAGCTACTTCGACGGCCTCCCTGAACAGCATCCCAGTCAAGGAGTTCCAGAAATCTTATGACGCATGGAAATCGCGTTGGCAAAAATGTATTGACGCAGAAGGGTCATACTTCGAACAATTTTAAGTTGTTTTACATATGCGATCAATAAATTCTTTTTTAAAAAAATGCGACGCATTACTTTCCGGACAAACCCTGTATGGTACCTAAAAAGGAACAAAATTCTTGGAGACTGTGTGGTGATTATCGTGCACTCAATTCAGTGACTATCCCGGATCGTTATCCCTTACCTCATATTCAAGATTTTTCTTCTTCACTTTTTGGTAAGAATATCTTTTCTAAAATCGACTTAGTTAAAGCGTACTATCAAGTACCCGTCGCTAAAAAAGATATTCACAAAACAGCTGTCACTACTCCATTTGGGCTTTTTGAATTTGTCGTAATGCCTTTCGGTTTACGAAACGCAGCCCAAACTTTTCAACGGCTCATGAACTCTTTACTTAATGATTTGAGTTTTGCCTTTTGTTATCTTGATGACATTCTTATTGCTTCTAAAGATGAGAAAGAACATATTGCTCACTTACGCATTATTTTTGATCGTCTTCAACAAGCTGGAATGACAATCAATGTCGCTAAATGTCTTTTCGGTCAAAGCGAGATTTCTTTTCTTGGTTACTTAGTTTCTAACCAAGGAGTTAAACCTACATCCGAAAAAGTGAAATCAATTATTGATTATCCTAAACTTAAGACACTTCATGAATTATGCAGATTCTTAGGAATTATCAATTATTATCGTCGCTGTCTCAAGGATGCTGCAAATCATCAAGCTCTGTTAACAGAATATTTAAAGGACAGTCGCAAGAGGGATAGAAGAATTATTTCTTGGACTAAAGAAGCGGAATTAGCTTTCGAGTCATGTAAAGAAGAACTTTTACAAGTTACTACCCTTTCTCATCCTGCTCCTCATGCTCCTCTTATTTTAACTTGTGATGCTTCTGACTTTGCTGTTGGTGCATCACTTGAACAGTCTATTGACGACGATATCAAACCAATAGCATTTTTCTCAAAGAAACTAGACAAAGCTCAAAGAAATTATAGCACTTATGATAGAGAACTTCTTAGCATTTATTTGGCTATTAAACATTTCAGGCATTTTGTTGAAGGAAGACAACTGTTTATCAGAACTGATCATAAACCTTTGATTTTTGCTTTCCGTCAGAAATTGGATAAAGCGTCACCAAGACAGATCAGACAATTGGACTTTATTGCTCAATTCTCTACAAATATTACCTATATTTCTGGAAAAATGAATTCAGTTGCTGATGCTCTGTCAAGAATTGAATCTATTTCAATGCCTATTATAGTTTCTTTAGAAGAACTTGCTAATTATCAGAAAGAAGATGAAGAACTTCAAGTTTTACTTTCTTCAAATTCTTCACTTCTGTTGAAGAAACTTATTCTTTCAGGATCAACCATACCTATTTATTGTGATTGCTCTTCGGAATTAATTCGTCCATATGTTCCTAAACTCTTACGCAAGAGAATTTTTGATGTTGTTCATGGACTCGCTCACCCCAGCGGCAGATTGACATGTAAACAATTACTACTGAAATTCATTTGGCCTTCTTTGAAGAAAGATGTGAAGGAATGGACTCGAACTTGTCTTCCATGTCAACGTGCGAAGATTTCAAGACACACCAAGAATTCTCCAATTAAGATTGCAATTCCTGATCAACGCTTTCAGCATGTGCATTTAGACATTGTTGGACCACTTCCTATTTGTCAAAATTACCGTTATTGTCTTACTATGATTGATCGTTTTTCCAGATGGCCTGAAGCTGTTCCTATTTCTGAGATTTCTGCTGAAACTATTTCTACAACATTTTATTCACATTGGGTAGCACGTTTTGGTTCTCCTATCAGCATTACAACAGATCAAGGTCCTCAGTTTGAAGCAGCTTTATTCAAAGCTTTAACAAACCTAATTGGATGTCAAAGGATTAGAACTTCTGCTTATCATCCTGCTTCAAATGGAATTCTGGAAAGATGGCATAGAACTTTGAAAGCAGCGATTATGTGCCACGAAACAACCAACTGGGTAGAATCTTTACCTTCAGTTCTTTTGGGATTACGTTCGTGTTTCAAAGAAGATTTAAAAGCTTCACCTGCAGAACTTCTTTATGGATCCACTCTTCGTATTCCTGGAGAATTTTTCATTGAAGAAGATTTTCCTGCAGATCCTGAAATCTTTCTTGAAAAACACAGGATTCATATGAGGAATATCAGATCATCTCCTACAAGTCATCATTGCAAAAGATCACCTTTTGTTCACAAGAATCTTTTTGATTGTACTCATGTTTGGATTAGAGAAGATACTGTTAGGAAGTCACTACAACCTCCTTATTCTGGCCCTTTTCCTATTGAGAAACGTATCTCTGATCATTTATTTGCAGTTAATGTTTCAGGAAGAGTTGTCAATATTTCGACAGAACGTCTCAAGCCAGCCTTCATTCCTAGAACTTCAGATTCTACTGAACTTTCTACCAGATCTTCAGCTCCTGTTCCTGCTATTTCAACTCCTGTTCCTGCTATTTCAACTCCTGTTCCTGCTACTTCAGCTCCTGTTCCTGCTACTTCAGCTCCTGTTTCTGCTACTTCAAATCCTTCTTCTTCTTCTACTGTTGGAAAAGCTTTACGCACCTACCCACCAAAGAAGAAGAAAGTCCATTTCGCAACGAATATCGTCACTTGGGGGGGAGTACTGTAGCATTCATCATCCACACCTTTCATTTACACTCTACACTTTTATTACACCTTACACTTTTCACTGCACTTTTACACTTTTTTACATCTTTATACATTTGTAATAACTTCAATTCATTAATATACATAATGTTTTTAAGAAAAATCAATATTTCCATAACAACACATTCATTCATTTATTTGTTACATATTAATTCTTTTTGTTCTTTCGCTTTATACTTTCAATGAATAAACATTACTTTTTCAAAGATCTGGTGAATTTATTTATAAGTCGCTACAAGCAATTAAGTTCGTTTATTATTAATAATTTATTTCGCGAGAACGACTAGCATTAAGCGACGGAACATTGTCATTTTTATGAACTTTTCGGGATCTTTTCGTGAATTTTTGAGATATTCGCATCTTATTTATTGGTTCCGTGATTATAATTATGATTTTACATATAGTTTTGCAATAGATATATTTCGGACGTACTTTAATGTTACTCTTGTCGTTCGCGCATAAAAACTTGTTTACGCGCATCGACTCGTTATATCAGGTGTTCGAAATATCCAGATCTTATTTCATTTTATTATAATTCCAGATGTACTCAAACACCGAAATGGCAGATGTAAGTATATTATTTTTCATTATAAAATACTATTATTTTTTATTATAAAAAACTAATACTCTTTATACATTTCAGATACCGATGAATGAAGCCGAGCCCGTCGCCGCCGGCCCCGTCGCCGCCGGCCCCGTTGCCGCCGACTATCGTAGAGGTTAGTTAAATTTTAATTTAATTAAATTGATATAAGCTAGATTAATCGAAGATCGTTTAATTAACAATTAATATGATCGAAATCAATTAAAGATTATTTAATTGACAATTGATATAAACGAAATTAATCGGAGAACGATCGATTAACAATTAATACAAGCTAATTTAATTAAAAGTTTTTTAATTAACGATTAATATGAGTTAATTTTAATTAGAAGTTCTTTAATTGACGATTGAAAAAAACAGATTCAATCGAAGACAATTCAATTGACAATTGATTTGAGCAGAAACAATTAAAAAATATTTAATTGACGATTAAATATAGCAAATTTAATGCGAATCTCTTCCATTAATGATTGACTTAAGAAAATCGATATAATTTCTCTATTTCCATTAATTAACAATGTGTAACGATTAATACAATTTAAATTTTAATCGAAGATGTTTGATTGATGATATTAATATGACTGAATTTAAAGAAATAATATATATCTTTTCCTTGATTCTAGCAAAGTTATTGTACGTAATAGTTACAATATAAATAATAAATAATTTACGTTTTTTAAACCATATTTTTATTCAGAACATTTTCAATTCATTATACATTTTATTATATTTAATTTATTTATATTTAATGTTAATATACAGGGTGATTCAAAACAACCGTTTGTCCTTAAAATGTCGTATTCCTGACTCAATTCTAAGACGATTTTTCCTTTGCCAAAATTTTATCCGAAGCTTAGTTTTTGAAATATAAAAAGAAATAATTAGCGAATTACAGCACGAGTACGGGCGGTAATCAGGAGCGGCGCAACACATTATCCGACGCGGGCAATTACGTGGGCGCTCGAAACGATCAGCTGTTTGTTACACGCGGCGTTTTGTGTGTGTGTGTGTGTGTGTGTGTGTGCGTGTGTGTGTACGCGTATACACACACACACACACACTCTCTCTCTCTCTCTCACTGATTCTTACCTTGTAGAGATGTTTGATGTCTTTTGACGAATAATTGTTGCCTGACTGGATACAATCCGATATTGACACACTGTGACACACTGCATAATGAAATCATTTTTTTGTAATAAATTCTATTGACACTTTGACTCACGCACTTGATTAAAAATTATTGTAATAAATAACTGATTACAAATTACAACACATAATCACAATCTGAGAGAATTTTCTCTTAGAATTTGCTCTGAAAATTGTGGTAATCGTAGGATAATATTGTATGGAAAAAATTTTATTAGAATTCCTCTAATTAATATTTATCACATTCAAAATAATAATATCTATCACAATAAAATATGAAACATGTTTTATTAAATATAAATTTAACATATATAAGATAGGCAATAAGAGCCAAATCGCGGATGACAGTGCGTTATTCTAAACGAAACTAAATTTTTTCGTTAGAATTAAATACCTGTGCACAAGGCACCAAATTTTTACTTGGACACGGCCAAGATATAAAATTGGAATAATCTCTACAAGAGATTTTTAATTCCATGTATCCCCTATTCCCCCTAAAGAAATAAAGTGCGAGAGAAAAATATAGATCCGAAAGTCGCAGAATCGGGAATCGAACCCGAGACCTTTCGCTTGCCGGGCGACTGCTCTTCCAACTGAGCTATTCAGATCCTTTCGATTCTATACTTTTCTCTGTTATATATATTAATGTTGGTAAATAAACGCCTTTTAAGCCAGCGTGTATAAATTAAGAGTTTAACTAGGCTCTGTAATATATAAATATAAATTTAACATATATAAGATAGGCAATAAGAGCCAAATCGCGGATGACAGTGCGTTATTCTAAACGAAACTAAATTTTTTCGTTAGAATTAAATACCTGTGCACAAGGCACCAAATTTTTACTTGGACACGGCCAAGATATAAAATTGGAATAATCTCTACAAGAGATTTTTAATTCCATGTATCCCCTATTCCCCCTAAAGAAATAAAGTGCGAGAGAAAAATATAGATCCGAAAGTCGCAGAATCGGGAATCGAACCCGAGACCTTTCGCTTGCCGGGCGACTGCTCTTCCAACTGAGAATCGAAAGGATCTGAATAGCTCAGTTGGAAGAGCAGTCGCCCGGCAAGCGAAAGGTTAAAAATTTGGTGCCTTGTGCACAGGTATTTAATTCTAACGAAAAAATTTTAGTTTCGTTTAGAATAACGCACTGTCATCCGCGATTTGGCTCTTATTGCCTATCTTATATATGTTAAATTTATATTTATATATTACAGAGCCTAGTTAAACTCTTAATTTATACACGCTGGCTTAAAAGGCGTTTATTTACCAACATTAATATATATAACAGAGAAAAGTATAGAATCGAAAGGATCTGAATAGCTCAGTTGGAAGAGCAGTCGCCCGGCAAGCGAAAGGTCTCGGGTTCGATTCCCGATTCTGCGACTTTCGGATCTATATTTTTCTCTCGCACTTTATTTCTTTAGGGGGAATAGGGGATACATGGAATTAAAAATCTCTTGTAGAGATTATTCCAATTTTATATCTTGGCCGTGTCCAAGTAAAAATTTGGTGCCTTGTGCACAGGTATTTAATTCTAACGAAAAAATTTAGTTTCGTTTAGAATAACGCACTGTCATCCGCGATTTGGCTCTTATTGCCTATCTTATATATGTTAAATTTATATTTAAATATTACAGAGCCTAGTTAAACTCTTAATTTATACACGCTGGCTTAAAAGGCGTTTATTTACCAACATTAATATATATAACAGAGAAAAGTATAGAATCGAAAGGATCTGAATAGCTCAGTTGGAAGAGCAGTCGCCCGGCAAGCGAAAGGTCTCGGGTTCGATTCCCGATTCTGCGACTTTCGGATCTATATTTTTCTCTCGCACTTTATTTCTTTAGGGGGAATAGGGGATACATGGAATTAAAAATCTCTTGTAGAGATTATTCCAATTTTATATCTTGGCCGTGTCCAAGTAAAAATTTGGTGCCTTGTGCACAGGTATTTAATTCTAACGAAAAAATTTAGTTTCGTTTAGAATAACGCACTGTCATCCGCGATTTGGCTCTTATTGCCTATCTTATATATGTTAAATTTATATTTATATATTACAGAGCCTAGTTAAACTCTTAATTTATACACGCTGGCTTAAAAGGCGTTTATTTACCAACATTAATATATATAACAGAGAAAAGTATAGAATCGAAAGGATCTGAATAGCTCAGTTGGAAGAGCAGTCGCCCGGCAAGCGAAAGGTCTCGGGTTCGATTACCCGATTCTGCGACTTTCGGATCTATATGTTTCTCTCGCACTTTAGTTCTTTAGGGGGAATAGGGGATACATGGAATTAAAAATCTCTTGTAGAGATTATTCCAATTTTATATCTTGGCCGTGTCCAAGTAAAAATTTGGTGCCTTGTGCACAGGTATTTAATTCTAACGAAAAAATTTAGTTTCGTTTAGAATAACGCACTGTCATCCGCGATTTGGCTCTTATTGCCTATCTTATATATGTTAAATTTATATTTATATATTACAGAGCCTAGTTAAACTCTTAATTTATACACGCTGGCTTAAAAGGCGTTTATTTACCAACATTAATATATATAACAGAGAAAAGTATAGAATCGAAAGGATCTGAATAGCTCAGTTGGAAGAGCAGTCGCCCGGCAAGCGAAAGGTCTCGGGTTCGATTCCCGATTCTGCGACTTTCGGATCTATATTTTTCTCTCGCACTTTATTTCTTTAGGGGGAATAGGGGATACATGGAATTAAAAATCTCTTGTAGAGATTATTCCAATTTTATATCTTGGCCGTGTCCAAGTAAAAATTTGGTGCCTTGTGCACAGGTATTTAATTCTAACGAAAAAATTTTAGTTTCGTTTAGAATAACGCACTGTCATCCGCGATTTGGCTCTTATTGCCTATCTTATATATGTTAAATTTATATTTATATATTACAGAGCCTAGTTAAACTCTTAATTTATACACGCTGGCTTAAAAGGCGTTTATTTACCAACATTAATATATATAACAGAGAAAAGTATAGAATCGAAAGGATCTGAATAGCTCAGTTGGAAGAGCAGTCGCCCGGCAAGCGAAAGGTCTCGGGTTCGATTCCCGATTCTGCGACTTTCGGATGTATATTTTTCTCTCGCACTTTATTTCTTTAGGGGGAATAGGGGATACATGGAATTAAAAATCTCTTGTAGAGATTATTCCAATTTTATATCTTGGCCGTGTCCAAGTAAAAATTTGGTGCCTTGTGCACAGGTATTTAATTCTAACGAAAAAATTTAGTTTCGTTTAGAATAACGCACTGTCATCCGCGATTTGGCTCTTATTGCCTATCTTATATATGTTAAATTTATATTTATGTTTTATTAATTTTACTAAACCGTAAAGTAAGATTAATGAAATATATTTTATATTTTATTGTGATAAATATTATTATTTTTAATGTGATAATTATTAATCAGAGAAATTCTAATAAAATTCTTTCCATACCATATTCTCTTACAATTACTATAACTTTTAGGGTAAATTCTAAGAGAAAATTCTCTCAGTGTTTTGATTAATTATTAAAAATTACTTGTAAAAACGCGCGGCGCGCACAGCACACGTTACTCGATGCGGACGGCAATAGTTTACACGGCAAGGAGACGACAATCATAATCACAATCTAAGAGAATTTTCTCTTAGAATTTACCTAGAAAATTATGGTAATCGTAGGACATTATGATGTGGAAAGAATTTTATTAGAATTTCTCTACTATTTATCATATTAAAAATAATAATATGTATCACAAGAAAATATAAAATATGTTTGATTAATTTTACTATACAGTTTAGTAAAATTAATCACACATATTTCATATTTTATTGTGATAGATATTATTTTTAATGTGATAAATATTAATCAGAGAAATTTTAATAAAATTCTTTTCATACCGTATTGTCTCACAATTACCATAACTTTTAGGGTAAATTTTAAGAGAAAATTCTCTCAGTGTACCGATTAATTATTAAAAATTACTTGTAAAAAGGCACACGTTACTCGATGCGGACGACAATTGTTTACACGGCAAGGACACGACAACAGACTGCGGCGACGGACGACGCGACGCGTCGCGACGCTTCGCGACACGTCTAGACGATAACAATCACGCGGCGTTGCCGAACATGTGATTGACGCGAGACATGTATTAAAACGTATAATAATTATGTTATTAAAAAGGCATATTATAACGTATTATAATTTTTTACGTTATAATACATTTTTTTTAATGAACTTAACATTATCCGCCCGTTTTGCCCTTTCTTTTTAAGCGAGACGTGAGAAAAATAATTATGTTTTGCGAACAAGATGTTCCATGTATAAATGTATTGGTCGCTCTGAAAAGAGCGGATTGACTTTGGTCGCTCTGAAAAGAACAGTAGTTATACTAGGGGGGTTCTAACTCAGGGGCAATGAGGGGGGTGCGGGGCGGGGGGGTTTTTGGAGGCGAAGGGGGTATGACGTCACGCGGGCGGGGGGTCTTATCAGCAGATAAGCTTATCTATGTTTATAAACAAAAGATAAACAATATCTATTACAAAGGGTTGCCGACAATCGGGGGGGGGGGGGGGGTTGCGTTTCTTCTCCTCATACGTTTATGTTTATAAACAAAAGATAAACATTCCATCAATATCTATTACAAAGGGCTGCCGACAATCAGGGGGGGGGGGGGGGTTGCGTTTCTTCTCCTCATACGTTTATGTTTATAAACAAAAGATAAACATTCCATCAATATCTATTACAAAGGGCTGCCGACAATCAGGGGAAGGGGGGGGTTGCGTTTCTTCTCCTCATACGTTATCTGTATATTTCTAAGAAATATAATCAAATTTAAGAAGGGCCACCGCTTGGCATGCGCCGACAATCAGTTCTCTGAAAATCTAAGATAATCAAATTTTAAGAAGGGTCACCGCTGCCAAATCCGATCTTCGATTATTACACGAGTTAATCGACGATATTAGCGTCACCACCAACGAAGAATATTACGATATGCTAATGGCACTCGGCGAGTGTCATGGGCAGTATCACGTAGCTGCAAGAAGATACGCCGAATTATATCCAAATCGAGCAAAACATCCATCGGCTCCTGTTATACTTCGAGCAGCTCAGAGATTACACGAGACTGGCAGGTCCTTCCGGATAAACACGATACTGGAAGAAATCGCAATGCAAGAAATTTGCGAAATACGGAGCGAATTGTACGCGTGCTTTCGAAGATAATCCTGAAACGAGTATTCGAGTGGTTGCTCGAGAACACAACTTTTCTTACTCGACGGTACAAAGAACGCTCAAAGAAGAAAAGTTGCACGCGTTTCATTATGCACGCGTGCAACATTTACGAGCTGAAGATTATCAGGCAAGAAGAACATTTTGCAAAAATTTTTTGAGACAAGTGGATCGAGATCCCAGATTTTCTTCCCGTGTGATATTCAGTGATGAATCACTATTCACACAAGAAGGTATTTTTAACTCGCACAATATGCATTATTGGAGCGAAGAAAATCCCAGAGTAACGCGGCTCAAAAATTTTCAAGTACGTTGGAAAATAAATATCTGGGCTGGAATAATGGGTACCCAAATACTTGGGCCTGTTATTCTACCAGATATTTTAACTGGCTAGACGTACGTGGAACTTTTGAAAGAAAATCTGCCCGATTTTTTAGAAGAAGTGCCACTATTTGAAAGAAATAAAATGTTCTTTCTTTCAACAAGACGGTGCTGGACCACACAACGCCAGGATTGTAACAAACTACTTGAACGAGCAGTTTCCTGGACGTTGGATGGGTCGGTATGGCCCGATACGTTGGCCCGCAAGATCCCCGGACCTTAATTCTCTTGATTTCTTTTTATGGGGATACTGTAAGGAATCAATATACAAAACGCTTTCCGAGGACGTCGACGATTTAGAAACCAGATTGCGATATGTAATTTGGAATATCGAAGAGGAAGTAATGGAGAACGTGCAATTAAATTTATTTAAACGCATGAGAGCTTGCATAAGGATGGATGGTGGTCATTTTGAGCACCTATTATAAATTAATCCGCTCTTTTCAGAGCGACCAAAGTTAATCCGTTCTTTTTAGAGCGACCAAAGTCAATCCGCTCTTTTCAGAGCGACCAAAGTCAATCCGCTCTTTTCAGAGCGACCAATACATTTATACATGGAACATTTTGTTTGCAAAACATAATTATTTTTCTCACGTCTCGCTTAAAAAGAAAGGGCAAAACGGGCGGATAATGTTAAGTCATTAAAAAAAATGTATTATAACGTAAAAAATTATAATACGTTATAATATGCCTTTTTTAATAACATAATTATTATACGTTTTAATACATGTCTCGCGTCAATCACATGTTCGGCAACGCCGCGTGATTGTTATCGTCTAGACGTGTCGCGAAGCGTCGCGCAGTCTGTTGTCGTGTCCTCGCCGTGTAAACAATTGTCGTCCGCATCGAGTAACGTGTGCCTTTTTACAAGTAATTTTTAATAATTAATCGGTACACTGAGAGAATTTTCTCTTAAAATTTACCCTAAAAGTTATGGTAATTGTGAGACAATACGGTATGAAAAGAATTTTATTAAAATTTCTCTGATTAATATTTATCACATTAAAAATAATATCTATCACAATAAAATATGAAATATGTGTGATTAATTTTATTAAACTGTATAGTAAAATTAATCAAACATATTTTATATTTTCTTGTGATACATATTATTATTTTTAATATGATAAATAGTAGAGAAATTCTAATAAAATTCTTTCCACATCATAATGTCCTACGATTACCATAATTTTCTAGGTAAATTCTAAGAGAAAATTCTCTTAGATTGTGATTATGATTGTCGTCTCCTTGCCGTGTAAACTATTGCCGTCCGCATCGAGTAACGTGTGCTGTGCGCGCCGCGCGTTTTTACAAGTAATTTTTTAAAATTAATCAAAACACTAAGAAAATTTTCTCTTAGAATTTACCCTAAAAGTTATAGTAATTGTAAGAGAATATGGTATGGAAAGAATTTTATTAGAATTTCTCTGATTAATAATTATCACATTCAAAATAATAATATTTATCACAATAAAATATAAAATATATTTCATTAATTTTACTTTACGGTTTAGTAAAATTAATAAAACATGTTTCATATTATATTGTGATAGATATTATTATTTTGAATGTAATAAATATTAATTAGAGGAATTTTAATAAAATTTTTTCCATACAATATTATTCTACGATTACCACAATTTTCAGGGCAAATTCTAAGAGAAAATTCTCTCAGATTGTGATTATGTGTTGTAATTTGTAATCAGTTATTTATTACAATAATTTTTAATCAAGTGCGTGAGTCAAAGTGTTAATAGAATTTATTACCACAAAATGATTTCATTATGCAGTGTGTCACAGTGTGTCAATATCGGATTGTATCCAGTCAGGCAACAATTATTCGTCAAAGGACATCAAACATCTCTACAAGGTAAGAATCAGTGAGTGAGAGAGAGAGAGAAAGAGAGAAAGAGAGAGTGTGTGTGTATACGCGTACACACACACGCACACAACACACACACACACACAAAACGCCGCGTGTAACAAACAGCTGATCGCTTCGAGCGCCCACGTAATCGCCCGCGTCGGATAATGTGTTGCGCCGCTCCTGATTACCGCCCGTACTCGTGCTGTAATTCGCTAACTATTTCTTTTTATATTTCAAAAACTAAGCTTCGGATAAAATTTTGGCAAAGGAAAAATCGTCTTAGAATTGAGTCAGGAATACGACATTTTAAGGACAAACGGTTGTTTTGAATCACCCTGTATAATATAAGTTGTAGAAATCTATACTTATAAAATAGAATATTGTTGTTTCACATTGTGTAAGTAGATAGCATGGATGGCATATTATATATATATATATATATATATATATTATATATATATATATATATATATATACAGGGTGACCCATTTTAACTTAGGCAGCCAAATAACTCGAAAAATAAGCACACTACAAAAAAATGTTTAGAATCAAAATTTCGTCATTTCGAGGGGGACGTACAATGACGTTAACATCAGCCTCCTCACCTCTCCCCCTAAGCGGTGAGGGGGGGCAAGTTTGAAATCTTAAATGGAAGCCTCTATTTTTTATTGCATATTCGGAATCTTTGGCTAAAAACACATACAATTTGTCTAAAACATTTTTTTTGATTCATGATAGATGGTGCTGTAATCGACGAAATTCAATTTCTTTGATTTCTCTTACTGAGAACCCATGCTTACGATTCTGCAATACATTAACAATAAAAATACCACGTTTTCATTGTTAATACTCGAAATTAGTCTTAAAACAAACTTTTCATTATTTTTTATTACTCATTAATTACTTCTCAAGAAACTGCTTTTAGCGTAACCCAGGAACAACAACGTGGACGTAGCAGTTTTCTATTCCCTTCGGGGTGCTTGATTAACGTGAGTCCCCTCGCCTCTCACAATTCGGGGTGCTTGAACGTGTGGTAACCCAGCCAGTGAAGGCAAGGTCGAGTGGTAACCCAACCAGTTAAGGCAAGGTCAAATAGTTACCCAGCCAGTAAAGGCAAGGTCGAGTGGTGACACAACCAGTTAAGGCAAGGTCAAGTAGTGACCCAGCCAGTGAAGGCAAAGTCGAGTGGTGACCCAACCAGTTAAGGCAAGGTCGAGTAGTGACCCAGCCAGTGAAGGCAAGGTCGAGTGGTAACCCAACCAGTTAAGGCAAGGTCAAGTAGTGACCCAGCCAGTGAAGGCAAGGTCGAGTGGTAACCCAACCAGTTAAGGCAAGGTCAAGTAGTGACCCAGCCAGTAAAGGCAAGGTCGAGTGGTGACACAACCAGTTAAGGCAAGGTCAAGTAGTGACCCAGCCAGTGAAGGCAAGGTCAAGTGGTGACCCTGCGACCGACCACTAGTCGCGATCTTCGAAGCTTGGTTGCACTTAATCCATTTACGCGACGACACTAACGGACCAACAACAACGAGATGGGACATCGCACAACAGTCCACAACACTTCCCAGAACATCCGACGGAAGGTAACGTTGGACAGCCGATAAGTACCCAGGAGACTTCGGCGAGTCCAAAGAAGGACGTTGGACCAAAGATGGACATCCCACCTAGTCAGGAGTAAAAATTCCTAAAGCTATGTACATAGATGTATATAAAAGGTTAGTTGATATAAGTTAGGTTAAGTTATAATTGTCCAGGATAGATATTTACCCAAAACATCGATGGAGCAAGGGTATTGATGGTTCTGCACTCGAGATCAACACACGAAGCAGTAAATGCTATAAATAGCATCCCAGCACTAATTTGGGTTGCAAACCTAAATTTCGTGTAAAATCCCTTAGAGAGTGATTACGGGTGCGGATCGATCAATAATACTTCTCCAACTCACATAATGGGTAAAATCAATAAATCATGATAGAGTCAAATAATAACTTGACATGGACATATTTTACTATTTAAATATCTTATATAGTATGCGTTAAAGAATAAAACAATAAATAAAAATAATCTAAAAACAAAAAAGGATCTAGCGGATGTCTGACGATATAAAAGCATCTGGATCAATGATTTGTGTTGAATCAGATCATTAACGAATCTCTAAGTCATCTGGGAGATAATATGAATGTCTAACACACTTTGGTCAAAACCGAGGTCAGCGACTTAAAGTGTCTATATATAAAATCATCTAATAATGACAAACACAAATATCATGCAAACAGAAGCCTAGCATCCGGCTTTGGGTAATTATGATCCATGCATCGTTCGACACCCGTTACATTAAACAAAAAGATCACTAAGTATAAGTTCTATATATAATCTTACTTTTTAACAAATGTATAGTTTTATTAGGATAAGTATGTACAGCGACTTTGTCTTGACATTGTGATTCGAGTTGAGGCCAAAGTTGGCAATACGTGAGTGTGATAAGTTTATTTTATCTTATTTTTAGTTTATAGAATTAATTAAAATCAAGAGGTTGATTTTCCTTTTATCAATCCAACGGCTCGACTCGACCCACTCTGTCAAGACATCATTTTGTTTTAAAAATAGATATAAACATCTTAAGTTATTTTAATTAATATTATTTTATTTAATTTACGGCTATGGGTAACAACGATAACCAATTACCAGCCATAGCCAAATAATATCATTTTTAGTAAAAAGAGGAACTCTAGTTGAGTTAGCTTTATACTCAAGAAATGCGAAAACAAGAACTCTCGCGCAACCTACCTTAGAGCCTAGCGCAGCGATTCGTTCGAAGCTCCGCGGTGGGGCGGCGCGCTCTGATTGGCTAGCGGGCCAAGAGAGGGGCGAGCGCACAGAATCAGTATATAAGGCGTGAGCGACCATCACTCGAGACAGTCGGGCTTATACTCTTTGCGGGATCGTCAAGTTCGAAGTAACAGTCGGACTTATACGCTTCTCGTGATAGTTGGGTTCGATTCGTCCGAGACGAATTCTAGTCTCGTAAAACGAGGAGACAGATCAAACGCGAACCCTCATAGGTAATACGACGCGTATTACAAGCGACAATAATCACGAGTGTTTGTTCTGTAACATTAGTAACGCCTAATGTAAATCAAAGCGTTAATTATAATCCCGCGTGCGGACTCAAAACGTTTGTAAACCGTGTTTGGTTGTATTGAGACGAAGCTGAGGACACTGAGAAATAAACCTCTTTAGTGAAACCTAAAACCACAGTGATTAATACTTACCCACGTATTCCGTTTCCCACGCTGATCATCCTCCAGGTGTGAATCCTTCAGGGCGTCGTAGACATCCATCGGTAACCTGCGAACAAGGAGAGATCAAGGATAAGTCGATTCCCTGCGACATTTTATTGTTTGCAATCGCCAGACGCAGTCTCGTTCTGCGCGACAGCGGCGGCCATCTTCAAAGACGGCGCGGCAGCCATCACAAAGGACAAAGGAGCGGCATCGTTCTCTGACATCCTTGGCACAAAGGGACATCATCGACGCACTATATCTTCTTGCTTATTAGGTCAAAGCAAGTGGCGACCATAAAGGTGAAAGCGGGGCGTCTGGAGACCGCTAAATCGAAGCGAGGGATACCAACCCTGATTCCCGTTCGGTCACAGTGAAACAGCGTACCTATCGCAACGCTGCCGTGAGTATTGCCTTGTGAATAGCCCGTGATTTCCAAAATACCGGGAGTCCCAAATCCCCACACGTGGCGACCGTGACAGCCGCCGAAACATAGTTCGACGGTTCTTATGGATAGAATCTAAAATCTTCGGATAAGATTTGCGTAAAACCACGTTCGATTTACAAGCCACGATTGCCAAATATCACCAAGCGGCAAACCGTGACTGTTGACGCGAGAAACACGTCAATAAATCTTGGATAGGGCTTGCAATCTAAAACACGAATCTTTTTGATAAAAACTGTCGTAATATAAGAAGCGGGAAATTACGCCTAGTACGCGAAATAAATGTAGCGTCTGTAACGTACCATAGCTTCAAGCGCGACAACAAAGACCTATTCACGCGTATAATTCTTTATTCAAAGTATCGCGTACTTTCGCGTTGATTAAATTCAAACGGAAGTAGACAATCGAAACATTGTAAAACTAATTCAATCGAAATATTGTAAAACTATTCACGCGTATAATTCTTTATTCAAAGTATCGCGTACTTTCGCGTTGATTAAATTCAAATGAAAGCGGTCAATCGAAATATTGTAAAACTAATACAATCGAAATATTGTAAAACTATTAACGCGTATAATTCTTTATTCAAAGTATCGCGTATTTTCGCGTTGATTAAATTCAAACGAAAATATTCAATCGAGATATTGTAAAACTATACACGCGTATAATTCTTTAGTCAAAGTTTCGCGTATTTTCTTTCGTAAAGATTAAATTCCGAGCGAAGAAAAGAGTTAGACACCCTTGCCTGAAATGGTGCTGCATTGATTTTAAAATTTCGGGAAGATTAAATTCAGAACGAAATAAGATAGTTAGACACCCTTGCTTTAAATGGTGGTGCATTAGGAAATCGTTTCGTGCGGAGATAAAAATCCGAAACGATCGTTTCCGTCGGTAGATTTTATTCGCGTAGGTTAAGTCCGAAACGAATTGAATAAAATCATATACCGTAATAATAAATAGGTCAATAACAACGTAGTGGTTCAAATAATAATTTCTTTTTTACGTGAATCATAAGACGCTTATCGATTAATTTCTTTAATTCGCGAAAAGCAAACGGGTAAGCTCTGAAAATACGTGAAAGTTATGTAGCGACTGGGACGTACCGTAGCGAAGTAACGAACAAAGAAAACCGCGTTGTGCATGGAATATTTATGTGTCTTTATAAACACTTGCCAATAAAAGAAGACGAAGCAAACTGTGACGTCGGGCATTAAGTGTGACGCATGCAAGCAAAATATCCCATTTCCTTGTTTTTTCCTGAAAATACACAAAACGTTGGTTCTAATTCTACCAGGCGAATAAAAGAAAGCATTGAGTTGCTTAGCCATTGGTACGAATTAATTGTAATTTCAATTAATAGTTGTTATTACAGGAATTATAATAATTTCAATAAAAAATTCCGATCGAGTAAAAAGAGCGGACCACGAAGAGAGCCGGTAAAAATTCCATTCTTCAAAAGCGCATAAAAAGCGCGGACCACGAAGAGAGCCGGTAAATTTCCATCCAACAACGGCGCTCGAAAAAGCGCGGACCACGGAGAGAGACCTACAACCAATTCGCGACTCTAGCGCTCAGCCAAAGCGCGGACCACGAAGAGAGCCCATCTCATTATTCGTCGGAAATCGCGAACGCGCATCCTAAAGCGCGGACCATGAAGAGTGCCTCTAACTGCACTTAATATTTTAATTCGGTTTTGATCAATTATTCGCGCATCATACCGAGTAATTCGATTATAACGATCCGTTTTAATAATATATCTCTTAAATAATCGTAGAGTACACATCAAATAAATCGGGAAATCTCTGAAATTACGCGAAATTTATGTAGCGATTGGGACGTACCGTAACAAGTTATTTATTATTACTTAACTCGGGTTTAATAATAATAACTAAAGCTAACGCGTTCGTTAACGTAATAAAAGCTTAATAACCGGCAATTTTAAGTAATATTCTGCGGCACCATGGACAAAGACGAAGACAAGAAAGTCTTTAAGGGAGTGCAACACTCACCCGTCTCAACCCTCAGATCCGGAAGGATGAGGAACCCATTGCATAAGTCCGAGAATAATCTTCAAGGACCTTCATCAACGAAGACACCTTTGGAGATCGCCGAGGAAAGAATCAGAACCCTCGAAAAGGAACTAGAAACCGTTTTGACAGCATTAAGGAACGCCAACGCCTTGCGTAGTCGATGCGATTCGCAGTGCTCTACGGAGCCAGACGATGCAAAAAACGTAATCGATGCAGGACAGTACTTTGCACCAATGAACGGGATTAGGTTACCGAGAGGCGGATGGTTGAAAAATCCCTTCGATGAGATCAAGTTCAACGGAACACCGACTTGAATCCCATGCGATTCATTAAAAAATTCAACTCGATCGCACTCTACGAGGAGATCGACAATCGTGATCTTCTTCACTTCTTTGGAAGATGCCTGAGAGACCAAGCATCCAGCTGGTTTGAGATTCAGGACTTCGCGCACATCAACGAAGCTCGTGATGCTTTCATACAGCATTATTGGGGCGAAAATCAGCAAGCTAAATTTAGGGAAAAGCTATACATGGGACAGTACAACGCTAAGAAGACACCAAACATGTCCGATTACGCGTTGGATCTAGCAAGACAAGCCAAAAACCTAAGTCCACCCATGGGTGATATAGAGATAATCCGCTGTCTAAAGAGACATTTCGACAAGGAAGTCTCACGCGAGATTAAGTGGTCAACCACGAAGACCATTCCCGACCTTACTGCAATTTTGGAGGAAATCCAGGATGAAAGGCAGACAGCTGCTGAGACAAGAACTGCAAGATCCACGGACAAAGCAGCCAACAAAAGCGCTCAGAAGAAGACACCAAATCCAACATCATACAATCGCAGACCGCAATGGAACGCGAAAACGAATCCATATACCCCAAAGGGAGAGCAAAAAGCACTGCCCTGGTATGGCCAAGGCCAAACGAGAAAATCAAAACCTCAAAGTGGAGTTTCCTGAATCTGACTGTGATCAGATTCGTAATAACAACGCAGCGAAATCAAAGGGAGGCAGCAATGCACTAAAAAACTCGAACTTTGAGACGAAAGCGCCGGGAAAAAAGGGAATTTCATCAATACGGCAAAGAGAAGTATCGTCAACGGATTCCATTTCCTCATCGGACGAAAGCCGACACAGCTACGAACCGGAGGAGAAATACGAAACTAAACAAGTTTCAATAATGAGAACGTCAAAAATTCTCAAAGATCTCAGTGACGACGATGTCGAATCAAACGACGAAGATCAATGTCACCCGATTATCGACTTAAAAATCGGTAATACACAAATCAGTGCTCTTGTAGACACTGGGGCTGAGATATCAGTCATGGCTACAAATACGTTAGAAAAGCTAACAAAAGCCGGGGAGACTCTAGATAGAATCCCAATCCGCAAATGCAAGTTAAAAGGTGCATTTGGAGAGCAGGAGATGACGATAGCCTGCAAAATTCAAGTCACTCTAGACATCAACAACACGCAGCTTGTACACGAATTCTACGTTGTGGACAGACTGGCGTTCCAGATGGTTCTAGGACACGATATTTTGACTAAATTCGAAGCGACAATAACTTGTCAGAATGACAACTTCAACGTCAAATTTCAAAATATCAGATCGTCAACTAAACTAATTTCTTCAATTAGTAGGGAGGAGAAAAATAAAATAACAGAGCGCAAACAACAGCTCAATAAGCAAATTAGACAGCTACAAAAAGAAAAACAAAAATTCAACATCAGAATTGCGAAGAAACAAGAGAAAATCGCCAAATTGGACGATAGACTCCGCAATCTTAATAAAGTCTAATAAAGAAAATAACCAAGAACAAAGAAATTCCATCACAGAAACCCCATCGACAATACCAACAAATTCAAGTTCGAATGAAAAAGGAAACACTCAAGAAAAACAAGTGCAGAAGAAACGAAGATGGAATAAAAAGACGAAATATAACCAAAATACGACAAAATCACACAAAAATCAAGGCAAACCAAAAACGAAATAGATTCACAGCATCTCAAGAAGAACCAAAAGAAATCCTCTAGATAAGTCAGATCTAGAAGGGGGCAACACAAAAAAACAAAAGCCTCAGAAAACAACAACTTCCAAAATGGAAGGGGGCAATAGAAGGCATCCCGTTCGGTCACAACCCAACCAGTTAAGGCAAGGTCGAGTAGTGACCCAGCCAGTGAAGGCAAGGTCGAGTGGTAACCCAACCAGTTAAGGCAAGGTCAAGTAGTGACCCAGCCAGTAAAGGTAAGGTCGAGTGGTGACCCAACCAGTTAAGGCAAGGTCGAGTAGTGACCCAGCCAGTGAAGGCAAGGTCGAGTGGTGACACAACCAGTTAAGGCAAGGTCAAGTAGTGACCCAGCCAGTGAAGGCAAGGTCGAGTGGTAACCCAACCAGTTAAGGCAAGGTCGAGTAGTGACCCAGCCAGTAAAGGCAAGGTCGAGTGGTAACCCAACCAGTTAAGGCAAGGTCAAGTAGTGACCCAGCCAGTAAAGGCAAGGTCGAGTGGTGACACTGCGACCGTCCACTGGTCGCCATCTGGATCAGCCCGTGCAACAAGATACCTTATATCAGGCATCTCCGGACAACATCCTGAACTTGTCCCTAGACGCGCAACTGCCTACAAGCATATAATTTGTAGACAACCGATAGTCGCGTTTGTACATATGTAAATAGTCCATCTTGGAGTCTTAGTTAATATTGTATATAGGTAGATGCTCCAAGTCGGGTAAAAACTAAAAATCATAAAAAACATATATACAGATAAAATATGGTCATGTGCGAATCCATTGCATCACGCTACGTGCGTTAAGCACATAACGGAACGTCCATCTGGTCCGGATCAAGTTCGTCTTGATAACACTTGCTGAGCCTAAGTTATGGCCTGCAATGGATTCACACACGCCTAGCAAAAATATATAGCATTAAGTTAGAGAGCTATCGATTGACTAGTCAAAGTTTAGTTTGTACATAGTTAGAAGCCGTCAATCGATTAGCTGGTAAGCGTTCATTTATTTCTGATCGATCCGCGATGCGTGCAACATTCTACCATCCGTATTTTAACATCTTAAGATCAAATGTCAATGGAGGCCTAATAACACCATAGGTCAATGCGGAGGCACCTAACGGTACCATCCGGCATAATATAAACACTCCAATAGAGTTAATTCTATGGGTGACCATAAACGGATGTTGGATGTGCACGACTCGCGTGCCGATCCCTTTTCTTTAGTTTGCGCATAAAGCGAGAGGTCGTTTATTTAACTTTTTTAGTTCGATTCGCAATCATCTCTCGAAGCGTCCAATTGATTTCCACAACTCGTAGAAATCGTGATTCCGAGTGACCATTGTCATTTTCTGACATACTTAGAAAGATCACTAACATCGATCTGGATCATACGCAAATGACTCATAAATCACTCCAGAATCACGATCTCTCCGACCCGCGAAACATATGTGGAAATCGATATGTAACTCATCCGATAGTATTCCGACAGTCGCGCGAATCCGACCGTAAACACTTTTTATTTTGAGCGATCGAGTTCCCAAGTGTCGAATCTTACGTGTACAAATCAATATTTCCTCACCCAGTACTCCTAGCGGTGAAATGATACTTACCGTAATGATTATATATCATAATCAATGTAATTGAGCACCCCTGTGATGATCTAAAAGGAATCGTGAAGAAATACTGATTTAATAAATGTAGGAACTCTTTATGAATCGACCTTGCATGCGAAAAATCGAAAATGGGAACTCTTGAGGAGTCGACTCTATACCCGCGCGCCGATTCGCCGCCGCCGCCGTAGTGGGGCGCGCGACGCTCATTGGCGGAAGACCTCGCGGTGGGGAGACCACGTAGCCCTAGTATAAAAGCCCGAACACCAGGCGACTCTTGATAGTCGAATCACTCTCGTTAAGTACGCTGCGTTACTTCGAGGTCGCTTTACGAACCGTCGCGACGTGGTCGTTCTATCCCTCACACTTAGATAAAGTTTGCGTTCGCCGGGTAACATTCGGTCGTGTCCATCTGGTCACTTACGTGCAGGTGAAATTATTATGTAGCCAGAGGCATATCTGTGATCGGTACGATCGGAAACTTCCTAGCGTCAACCCAACGGTTGAGCGTATCCCTTAATCGGTCGAGACGCGAGTAAGCAGAATCATTGTGTGTTGTAAGTGCCCGTACAATAGAGACGTTCCTTCGCGTTTGTCAGAATTGTAATAGTGATAGGGGGAGTGCGCTCCCTGTGGAATAAACTCCTTGTGTCCCAAAAGAACCAAGTGTGTGATTTATTCGCTCCTTGCATCCACGTTTCACTAGACTCGTCTTGGGCAGAGTCAGATTGTGCTGTGCATGCCACTCAGCAGAATCCAAAACGGAGACACAGACGCAGCAGACTGAGGGAGATAGCCAATCCTGAAGTCAAATCAACCTTGTCCTTTGGAGGCGAAAAGGACTGGCGACCGTTTGGAGTGAAAGCAGTGCCTCTGCGGCCGGGAAATCAGAGGAATAGGTGGATCCTTGAGTGAAGCCAACGGATGGCCGCTGTCCGTCCGGTCACAACACAACCAGTTAAGGCAAGGTCAAGTAGTGACCCAGCCAGTGAAGGCAAGGTCGAGTGGTGACACAACCAGTTAAGGCCAGGTCAAGTAGTAACTCAGCCAGTGAAGGCAAGGTCGAGTGGTGACCCAACCAGTTAAGGCAAGGTCAAGTAGTAACCCAGCCAGTAAAGGCAAGGTCGAGTGGTGACACAACCAGTTAAGGCAAGGTCAAGTAGTGACCCAGCCAGTGAAGGCAAGGTCGAGTGGTGACCCAACCAGTTAAGGCAAGATCGAGTAGTGACCCAGCCAGTAAAGGCAAGGTCGAGTGGTGACCCTGCGACCGACGGTAGCTCGCGACCCGGATTGCCCCATCTCAGACCATCCATTTATCTTCGTTCCAGCAGTCCAGCAGCAGCTTCCCGAGATATCGAGAAACTCACCGGTGAATGCGAGATAAAAAGATAAGTTGTAACAATGTAAATAGTATATATAAATATATTAATCATAATTTTAAGTCTTAACGGATCGTTTCTTGGCCTAAATAATAAACTACGCCTTAATCCTGCAACGTATCTCCTATTCTAACTGATTTGTGCATAAAGCGTTGATGCGAACTTACAAGGGGACACTACACCCAGTACATCGAGAATCAGGATGCCAATTTTTTTGGTGATTCTACAGGTCAAAAAAAAGTATACGTGTTTCGGCGTTTTGTCGAATGCTCCGTAGTTTTTGAGTAAAAAATTTTTAAAAAATCGAAAAGTGCAGCAGCGATTAAGAGCTAACTCGTAGGTCGTAAGTTCGAGTCCGTGTCTTGTTACTTTTTTTTTTGTTTTATCTTACTAGTTTTGAAAAAGTGTTGTTGTTTAAATATATTTATTTATTTATTTAATTAAATTATTACGTTAAAAATTTTTTTTTCAAATATTTTGTTTTTATATCTTATTTTTATTTAAATTATATTTGTCATTTATTATATATTATATATATGTATATGTATATATTATTTAAATTTTATTTATATTTTGTAATTTTATTATTTTCAATACTATCTGCGTTTGCTCAATTTGTTTGTTTTATTTATTTCAAACACATATTCGGTAAATATTTTTAAAAGAATTATTAGTTTAATTAATTGTATACAGTACAAATACATTGGGAAAGAGAAATAAGAAGAGATAAGAATTTGTTTACAAATATTTACTGATTAACACTTGTTGCAGAACATTTACTGGGGTGATATACATCGTAAAAACAGTTGAAACAAATAAATCGGCGACAATTTGCGCAATGAATAAAAAAAAGTTCCCCACATGTACATTTATTTTTTCTTACTTCCGGTGGAAAGCAGATCTGATTAACGTTTGCGAATACGTTTCTCGTCGGAATTAATTTTGACGCAAACCACGCGTACTCAATCATTTCATTAAATAAGTTTGAAGAAAGTTGCGAGTGAATTAATGAGTGTATTTTGATAGCATCTTCGCGCGAAGAGAGCTGTCGGTTACTTTGCAGAACTTCCACAGAATTTTGAATTCTTTTGATGAAATTTTTCACCTGCCGAAAAAAGTACACGTCACATGGTTGGCAGTATGGCGTACAGTGTGGAGGAATAATTTCCACCGTTGAAGTACAATTGCCTTCATCATCAGTGAAGACACTGTTGAAGTGTGCTGTGTCTGTTTGTCCTCCCCACGAATCCAAAATGAGCAGGAACTCCTCTTGATTACAATAGGGTTTGATGATGTGATTGACGAATTCAACAAAGTGGGCTTTCGTCAATTTTCCTGATTTTGAGGCGGTAATATGTACATTGCCATAGATTTCTGATATTATTTTAATCGCCTCCGAGACACGAGGCCCAAACGTTCCCTTCGGTTCCTGCATACACAAAAATACTTGTGGCAAAATTTTTCCTGAAGCAGTTATTGCATATTGGGCCGTATATGAATGCGTAATTTTATTAAAATCTCCTAAAAAAACTTCTGTAGTTTTTTCGCCTTTATCGGAGAGAATTCGTCGCACATCAGCGCGGTACTCGCAACCAGTTTGATCAGTGTTTATAATGAAGTCTCTTTGAAATTTTACAATTTGTTTAGCGATGCGATTTTGAAATATTTTCGCTTCATTTAATATTTGTGATATATCTAATGCATTTTTTGATTTAATGTATCGCGTTACTTTTCTTTGCCGAATCCTAAATGTTGATTTAAATTTGATTGCCCATGACTCGGATGCTGCAAACTCGAAATTTTCAAATTGTACTGCTGCTTGGGAAGCCCATTCTCTCAACATCCTCGTTGTTACTGGCTTCTTTTCCTTTCTGGCTTCTCGAAAACGATCAAAAGTCCATTTGTTTATTGTATCATATTTTTCTGTATTGCCACCACCACGCTCGATGTCTCGACGCCATGCAGTTAACTGACTTTTACTTTTAAGCGCTCTTCCTCCACGTTCATGAATGGTCTTCAAATTCCACTTGGGGTGTTCTCTTACCATATTGACAATTCATTTATGACATCTTATGTAAAACAAGACATTACGGACGGTTTGAAAGTTTGTGTTAATACGTTAAAATCCTTAAAAATTTGTGAAGAAACTCCAAATGATATCATTACTAGCAATAAAGCAATATTACTGGGGAAGAAAATGGCCGAAGCCTGTATTAATGTTATGAAGGACTTCGATTTTTACGAAGATCATAATCTTTTTCTTTCGGAAAAAAATGTTTCGGCAGACGAATTAGAAGAATTGGAACCATGCAATTTATCACCGGAGGAAGCAGATACTTGGAGCACATGTTCATCCAGTACGTCAGTTCTCTCGCAAGAAGAAAGTGATTACGAACCGGAAAAAAAGAAGCAAAAGATTGTGAATTTTATCCCATTAGAAACAAAAATAAAAATCGTCAATATGGTAAGAGAACACCCCAAGTGGAATTTGAAGACTATTCATGAACGTGGAGGAAGAGCGCTTAAAAGTAAAAGTCAGTTAACTGCATGGCGTCGAGACATCGAGCGTGGTGGTGGCAATACAGAAAAATATGATACAATAAACAAATGGACTTTTGATCGTTTTCGAGAAGCCAGGAAGGAAAAGAAGCCAGTAACAACGAGGATGTTGAGAGAATGGGCTTCCCAAGCAGCAGTACAATTTGAAAATTTCGAGTTTGCAGCATCCGAGTCATGGGCAATCAAATTTAAATCAACATTTAGGATTCGGCAAAGAAAAGTAACGCGATACATTAAATCGAAAAATGCATTAGATATATCACAAATATTAAATGAAGCGAAAATATTTCAAAATCGCATCGCTAAACAAATTGTAAAATTTCAAAGAGACTTCATTATAAACACTGATCAAACTGGTTGCGAGTACCGCGCTGATGTGCGACGAATTCTCTCCGATAAAGGCGAAAAAACTACAGAAGTTTTTTTAGGAGATTTTAATAAAATTACGCATTCATATACGGCCCAATATGCAATAACTGCTTCAGGAAAAATTTTGCCACAAGTATTTTTGTGTATGCAGGTAATGTGTAATGACAAATATAATTTAAATAAAAATAAGATATAAAAACAAAATATTTGAAAAAAAATTTTTTAACGTAATAATTTAATTAAATAAATAAATAAATATATCTAAACAACAACACTTTTTCAAAACTAGCAAGATAAAACAAAAAAAAAGTAACAAGACACGGACTCGAACTTGCGACCTACGAGTTAGCTCTTAATTGCTGCTGCACTTTTCGATTTTTTAAAAATTTTTTACTCGAATACTACGGAGCATTCGACAAAACGCCGAAACACGTATACCTTTTTTTGACCTCTAGAATCACCAAAAAAATTGGCATCCTGATTCTCGATGTACTGGGTGTAGTGTCCCCTTGTAAGTAGTAACATAATTATATTCTTTATATAAAACATAACATAACATTCTTAAGATATAACATATTTTTTTTGTATTTGCTTATATTTATAGATATAAAATTAATATAAAGCGATTGTTTGTTTATATTTTACAAACTTACTGAATTTTTATTGGAGTACAACAAAATATGTGATTGTTAATTATGATTACTACTTAATAATGTTGATCAATTATAATTGACAAGGAAAAAATTAGTAAAATACAATACGAATCTACATTAATATTTGTATACATGTTACTTTTTAAGTATTTTAAAAAAATTATAAAACTAACTGTAGAACAAATATGTAATTCTTTAAAATAAAAATTAGAAAGATATAATTAAAATTGTTCTTACATATATATGTATATAATAAGGTAGTAGATATTAAACTGACTACACTGGCTGTCTATTCGATTTGTTAAACTATATTTATTGACGTTTCGACCATACGGGTTGTGGTCCTTTTCAAAATTACAATAGAAGCATTCTAGAAATTAATGTACATGCAATCAGAATCAACATTTAAATTGAAAACGTGAAATGTAACAAATGAGACTTACAATGAGTTACTGCATATCGTTATTGACATTTAAAAGTACGCTCCGGTGAGACTTAACTTAAGATCGGATGGTAAATTAACTGCGTTTCACTTGTGTCATCTTGCTACGACTGAGCACACTGTACTAACGAATAAACACGCCGAAAATTATGTCAAAGTTAAAAGTTAACAATATTTACATTCTCGCTAAATTGTGATGTACCATATGGCAAATTACTAAAATAAAATATAAAAAATGAAAAATAAAATATAAAAAGTATAAGATAATAAAAAGACAAATAAATAAATAAATAAATATATTCGGTTCGCTTATGTCATCTTGCCTTAACATACCAATAATAAACTACTAATAATAGCTCCCAACAATGTATGTTAAAAATTTTTTACTTCAATTTCTAAACAAACTGTCATATATCGTACTAAAGCTTTCAGTGTCTTTCTGTAAATTGATAGTGGAATTCAATTTCTTGATAAAGTACATTTCGGCTATTTCTCTTTTTCTTCTATTGTTTTCTTTATGCAGAATTAAAGGATTCGACCAATCAAATTCATGTCCTTGATTAATTCTGTGCTCACTAACAACAGAAAAATTGCTCGCTGAATTTTTAATATTACGTCGGTGTTCGTTAATCCTAGTAATGAGATGTCTTTTTGTCTGCCCTACATAATTAGAATCACAATTGTTACAATTAATACAATAGACTACGCCGGTTTGCTTATTAATATCTAAATTATCTTTCCCCGATTTTATTAAACAGTTCGGTTTTTTGGGGATGGTAAAAATTACGTTAAGGTTCTTTTTGTTTAGAAATCTATATATGTCATTAGTGAACCGATTACAATATGGAATGACGATGAAATTTTCCCTCGAAACATCCGTCGAATCTACATTTATAATTTTTTTATCCTTATTGTTTATAGGTTGTGACAGCTTGTGGGTTCTATCATTGACATATTTATTAATGAGATTCTCCGGAAAGCAATTATTTTTCAAAATATTCTTTACAATTTTTAAATTAGAGTCATGAAACCGTTTGTTAGATAAATTTATTGCATGGTCAACTAAATTGGTAATGGTGTTAATTTTATATTTCGTCGGATGATTCGAGAAAAAATTGATGTATCTTCCTGAGAATGTTGGTTTTCTGTACCAGTTAGTTATGAGCTTATTATCATTCCTGTGGACAATTGTATTCAAAAAGCTGAGAGAATTATTAGTTTCAATCTCATAAGTAAAAGTTAGTCTTGGGTGATAGCTATTAAATACCTCGCTCACCTTTAACAGTTTATCGTTAGGAAGGATCATGAATATGTCATCTACATATCTATAGAAACAAGATGTTTCGAAACCAAGCAAGGACAAACAATCCGTTTCAAGATCCTCCATTACGATATTTGCGAGTATGGGGGAGAGAGGTGAGCCCATTGGACTCCCATAAATCTGTTCATAAGCTATCCCATTAAACATGAAACTAGTTGAACACAATATTGCATCAATCGCATTTCTAGAATGCTTCTATTGTAATTTTGAAAAGGACCACAACCCGTATGGTCGAAACGTCAATAAATATAGTTTAACAAATCGAATAGACAGCCAGTGTAGTCAGTTTAATATCTACTACCTTAGTATTTCATTCCTGGCGAACGAAATTTAATATTTTATTGTTATGTATATAATGTTAGGTTATAAAACTTATTACATTTTTAAGAATTAAAAACAAAATATTTTAAATGTTCTTACGTTATAATAACACATACATTATTAATATATATATTACAAAATATATTTCATAATGTAAGAATATTTTAAATATTTTGTTTAATTCTTTTAGTGCATAGTATATGCCAAACATCGAATAAATCAAACATAGTTAAAAATAAAGAAAAACAATTACGATTTTAAAGCTCTTTGCTTCTGCCTCTGATTCATTAGCCACGCTTTTATTGTAACAGCAGTTCTGTGTTTTAAAGCGATTGGATTCTTCTTAATTAATTCTTGAATTTCGTGTAACGTAGGTAACTTTTTTGAAATACAAATATAATTTAAATAAAAATAAGATATAAAAATAAAATATTTGAAAAAAAATTTTTTAACGTAATAATTTAATTAAATAAATAAATAAATATATCTAAACAACAACACTTTTTCAAAACTAGCAAGATAAAACAAAAAAAAAGTAACAAGACACGGACTCGAACTTGCGACCTACGAGTTAGCTCTTAATTGCTGCTGCACTTCCGAAGGCATCCAATACAATCTTCTTTTCGGTTTCATTCCAACGTACTCTTTTACATTTCCCATATGGTGATGCTAATTGTAAGTAGAAAATAGAAAATGATAAATGAAATAAAAAGCAGAAAAAAATATACAGGGTGTTCCATTTTAACTTACACAGTCAAATATCTCAAATACAATGCGTTAAATCGAAAAATGTGTTACACATGAATTAAATGGCTTGAAAAAAGCTATAAGAGGGTGGCAGTAATTTGACCTTGAATTGTCATTTGTAGATTACGTTAAGGTTACCGTCAATTTTTGAATTATTAACCCCCATTTTTTATTGCATATTCTTATAGCTTGTCTCGAGAGCTTTCCAAAACACTATAATAAAATATCTTTTTATGGAGTACTCTTTGAGTTATAAAGGTTTGAAGTTTACAATTTTTTGACATAAAATGTAAAATATCTTGTAAAATATTCAGTTTTCGGTAATCATACCTTAATACTTTTTTGCACAGTATAATAAGATCAATCAATTGGTATAAAGAAAACAGATAATTGTTTTAAAAAAATATATAATATTCAACATGCAGCTGCACTTTTTTTATGAGCAACTATGTGTTTTTTTACACCAATTGATTGCTCTCATTATTCTGTGCAAAAAAAGTATTAAGGTATAATTACCGAAAACTGAATATTTTACAAGATATTTTACATTTTATGTCAAAAATTGTGAGCTTCAAACCTTTATAGCTCAAAGAGTACTCCATAAAAAGATATTCTATTATAGTGTTTTGGAAAGCTCTCGAGACAAGCTACAAGAATATGCAATAAAAAATGGAAATTAATAATTCAAAAATTGACTGTGACCTTCACGTGATTTACAAATGACAATTCAAGGTCAAATTATTGCCACCATCTTATAGCTTTTTTTAAGCCATTGAATTCATGCGGGATACATTTTTCGATTTAACGCACCGTATTGGAAATATTTGTCTGTGTAAGTTAAAATGGGACACCTTGTATATATTATAATATCAATTCTTACACTGTATTTTTTTATAAAACTTACTAGAACGCTTCTTTTTCTTAGAGATATATTTTTCTGTATCAGTATTACTGTCGCTTGAATAGGAATTATTCAAATCTAAAATTTTATATTAATTAAAATTAATAACATTAAAAAATAATAACATATAAGTCTGTATTATGTAAATTTTTCTATTATTAAAATTATATTTGTACATATTATAATTTTTAAAAGGCAAACTATTATACTTTTTTCTAAATTTCTTATTTCGGTCATTTTATAGAAATGTATAATGTATAGAAATGTATAAAAATGTTATAATGTAAAACAGATAAAAATTCATGAAGATAACTCATATTTTAATATTTTATATTTATAATTTGTTGACACATAAAATTTATTAATAGTTCGATTATTTTAATTATTACAAGTTAAACCTTTTTGAACATAAATATGTAAATAACTATGTAATATTTTAGATTATAATTAATTTGTTTAAGAATTAAAAATCAAGAGACACGGTAGTGTCTCGCGTCAAGTTCACAATAAGCATAGCTTTATTTATATTATATTATAATATATAAGCGCATATATATAAACTACTTACCACAATTTGAAGTACTTGGAATCATATCATTTTCGAAAATATTTATATCTTTATTATTTTCTTCCTTATCATTGAGATTATTTTCATTTTCATTTTTGCCACTTGCAGATTCTAATAATTTGGACATTCGTAAAATTTCTTGATGAACTACTGGCATTCTATAATGTTCACGATGAATTTTTTCTTCATGTCCCATAAAATTGGCAAGATCCGTAATTTCAATATCCGTTAAGTTTAAGTTGACTCCTAAAGTTGCTACATGTTTACGCAGAGTAGTACCTCGTAAAGTTTCAGGCTAATTAGCTTCACATTCAATTGAAAATCTGCGCATTAGATCACATGCTTTCAAGTATGCATGTTTACGACGATCCATATTAGGAATACCAAAAACATAAGGATTTGATGAACTAACACCGGCTTTATTTCTATATTGAAGAATTAGTTCTACACATTTTTGTAATTCAGAATCCAATAAAACAGAAACAGTACGGCTCAGCTTTCCACGGATTGTAAACCGCACATATTCCATCGCTATTTTTTGGCATTCTAATGAAAGTGCATTAAAATCATCTATATTCATTTTTGGATCAATTTTTTGATAATTCTTATAATCTTCAATTAAGGCCCTTTCCATTTCTCCTGCTCTTCGTCTATTAAATAGCTGTATTGATACGAGTCATCCGCCGTACAGCCCTGATTTGGCACCCAATGATTTCTTTTTGTTCCCATCCGTGAAGAATAAACTGCGTGGTCAACGATTTTCATCGCCCGAAGAAGCTATTGAAGCGTTCAAAAATCATGTTTTGGAGATACCTCATTCGGAATGGAATAAATGCTTTGAAAATTGGTTTAAGCGCATGCAAAAGTGTATCGATCATCGTGGCGAGTACTTTGAAAAACAATAAAAATATATTCGCAGCTTAACTATTTGTTTTTGTTCCTATTCCCGAAATATAAATAGTGACCCTATAAGGAATAGCTTTTTTAAATACAGAAATGCAAAATATTATTTCTCTAGTTTTTTATGCTAAATACTATGCCGGTTTCAAAAATCGTCATCACAATTTTGAAAAATTTTAAAGTCAAGATTATATAAAAGGGGTTTTTGATGTACTTTATTATATTAAAACTGACATAAAAAAATGTTTTCTTTTTTAAATATAGTTTATTATTAAGACTTCTAACTTTCAAAAGAAATTTTTGCGTACATTACTATGTTATATATATATTATAGGATTTTTAAGATTAATTTAATAACTTAAAAAAATTTTTCTAACACTATTACAGTTATAAAAAAAATTAATGATAAAGTGCGTCTTAATAGTTCTGTTTACAATTTTAATTTTTTAAAATTGTGTGTGTGTGGGGGAGGGGGGGCATGATAGAACATTTTTGAAGCCGACGTCGTATTCAGCATAAAAAATTATAAGAAATGATAAGAAAAATTACAAGAAATTATAAGAAATAATCTCGAATTTTTACGTTTCTCTTTTATGAAAAAATTGTGTAATATACTTTGATTATTATAAGTGTTTGTGTGTTGTGTAAAAGATACAAAACTTTATTTACCCTTCATTCAAAGAAGTTTCTTCTTTTTTCTTAGCTGGTAATATTAATATAGATGTAGAAAAAGGAACATTACTAATAATTTTAGGTCCATTATTTGGAACTATATCAAATACATTTTTTACAATAGTATTTCTATCTATAATATTACCTATAGTATCATCATATATATTTTCTACAATAAAAATACATTTGGCATTTAAGTTAGAATAATTGACATATGTAATTACAGATAAAAATTCAAGATAGAAATCTATTTATAATTTCATGTAACAGAAAAACTTTTTAAATCGAAAAGCGCACGTATTAAATATATATCTGATATTATTGGATATCTGATATTATTTGATATTGGTATATGTATATATTCTGATATTTCTAATGTTTTTTGTGTTACATATGCCACATAAAATTATCAATAAAATTCTATCTGGAATTTTGTCACGAATTATAAACCTTCTAGAGTGATCTTGAAACCGTATTATTATTAATTCAATGTTTTTAAGTTGTAAATAGTATAAAGAAAATTATATTATTCGATTAATAATGTACCTTTATCTAGTAAATTTGTGTTCCAATTTATTATCAAAGATTCGTCGCTATTCTTGTACGATGCTGTTCGAACATTATTATGTGCACTTAATATGCATTTTGTAGACGAGCTCTTAACAATTTTATAGCTTTCCAAAGATGTCTGAGATTTATCTAACTTTTCCTTATCTTTTAATACATCTTTCATCATCTTGTCTTCTTTTTCTACTAAAAATTGTATATAAAAATTAATTAAAATATACATAATAATAATATTACGATAATATAACTATTTCAATTAATTTCTTTTAAGAATTCTTTTTTAGAAAATGATAATAAATAAGTTCATATTTAAATTGTAGTTATGTGTATAGCTATTATTTAAGATATAAGTTTTTAATATTATTTATTGTTTATAAATATTTTTACCACAATTGTGATCTAATTAATATATATATAATATAAACATGTACAGAATAGAAATGTTATTACAATTTGCTTAACATTTAAAAATATTTCTTGTTAATAATTATCAATATTGTAAAATTAATTTTTAGTTTATAGAGTTAATTCAAAATTTTACTTGTACACTTACTTTCTGATGCAACTGGTACGTTAATAGAACTTGTAATACAAGCTCATGAAACAAGTTGCGTTTCTGATACGTCAGTTAAAACAGAAGATTGCATACTAAGATTAGAATTATCAATTTCTTTCAATGAAGTAAACGTATCTTTTTTAAGATCTTTGATTTTTACTTGCGAAACAATAGATTCCAAGTTTTGTGTCAATGCATTTGAAATTTGCTAATCACTTACAAATGTAAATATACATACTGTATTATAACATAAAATTCTTTAATAATGAAAATACTTATTAAGTCAGCTCTTTTAATTTTTAAAGCCACAATCTCCACTTGATTCCTCTCGACCAATAGAGCCAAAACGCGATGTTATTGCGACAATTATGAAAGAAAGAACATTTGAAAAAGGAATTTGAATCCTATGGTTGGGATCTCAAAAATTCCCCTTGTTCCTTCTCTTAACACATCCTGTAAAGAAATAGGCGAGAAAAATATTGGTCCGAAAGTCGGCTGAATCGGGACTCGAACCCGAGACCTTTCGCTTGCCGGGCGACTGCTCTTCCAACTGAGCTATTCAGACACTTACGAATAAATATTCTGACGTTGACACGTCAATAAAATTTGTAATACAAGCTGATGAATCAAGTTGCGTTTCTGATACGTCAGTTAAAACAGAAGATTGCATATTAAGATTAGAATTATCAATTTCTTTCAATGAAGTAAACTTGTCTTTTTTAAGATCTTTGATTTTTATTTGCGGAACATTAGTCTTCAGGTTATGTGCTAATTCATTTGAAATGTAATTATCACCTGCAAATGTAAATAAAACATACTGTATTATAATATAAAATTCTATAAATATAAACACTGATTTATGTTATTTAAGGTAATTCAAAATTTTAATTGTACACTTACCTTCTGATGCAACTGACACGTCAATAGAACTTGTAATACAAATTGATGAATCAAGTTGCGTTTCTGATGCATCAGTTGAAACAGAAGATTGCATACTAAGATTAGAATTATCAATTCCTTTCATAGAAGTAAACTTGTCTCTTTTAAGATTTTTGATTTTTACTTGCGGAAGATTAGTCATCAGGTTATGCGTTAATTCATTTAAAATTTGGTAATTAGCTGTAAATGTAAATAAACACACTGAATTATAACATAAAATTCTTTAAATAAAAATCGTATTATGTTATTTAAGGTAATCTAATGTTGTTTAACTTACAATGAACAGCAATAAGTTTCACAGTCTCCTTATTAGATTTTTTGATAAATAAACATTTATCATGCTTTTTCTGCTTTTTCTTCTTAAGATCACTTTTTTTGCAAACTTTATATTGATCATTATCTAATAAAATAATAGCAAACTTTTTTTAACCATTTTATACAAGAGATCTTACTTTTTATATCATATATACTGTATAACCTTATTTTCTATATAAAGGTTAGGTACACTGCGATATACCGCGCTGCGGAGAGAAGGTAAACGAATACTCATGGCACCATAAACCATATATTTTATCCTTTAATTATATATATAAAATATATATATATATATATATATATGTGAACCGTACATTGTAAGAACGCTTTCAGTGAACATTTGTACATTATGTAGACGAAACGTCATTATAAGGACGGTCCTTATAATATTTTATACTCAACGTATATTATGTAGACAGGTCATAACAATTTCTTTATCAATTTTTGTATATTATGAGTATCATTTATACATATAATTATAGAAAACGAGCATTACGAGGACTTCTTTCTTTTTATGTTTTGTATATTGCAAGCACCATCCCATTTAATTTGCTATAATTGACATACAGGGTGTCCGGTAACTAACAAACCAATGATTAAGGACGGATTCTCTGGCCAATTTAGAGACGATTTTTTCTTGGCAAAAATGCTGAGAAGTCAATAATTTTCGAGTTATAAGCGATTGAAAAAAATGGGTTTTTAGAAAACTAAATGTTTTGGAGTTAAAAGTCTAACATAATTACATTCTTCAGTTAATTTCAGGTAGATTTTACTGTAATAAAATTTTAATTTGAGGCTTAGTTATAAAGATATATAATGACAAATATTGAAAAGTTGTAAAAAATAATGACCTTTTTCGACATTTTCGCTAAGGAAAAATCGTTCCCAAATTGACCAAAGAATCCATTTGTAATCGTTGGTCCGTTAGTTACCGGACACCCTGTATAATAAAATAATAGTCCGTTTCGTGTAATTTAATGCACGTAAAAAATGTTACATAGAAAATGATATTAATATGATTATTTTTTATTCATTTATACATCAGAAATAATTTAAATAATTCAAACTTGAAACAGTGATTTATGGAATAGTATTATTTTGACTCGAGAAATTAATGATTCAAAAGATACATCATTATTTAACATTGTTTTAGTATAAAAAACATGCCATTTCTTTTTAGCAATAGATCGATATTAAAATAATATATTATCTAATTTATACCTAAGAACTTGAAATTTTAATCTTTTTCATAACTTGAGAAATTTATGAAATTGTGAATAATATTTATGGCAACAATATTAATTATAAAATAAATTGTATATTTAATTATCACATCTTTCTCCGGAATTATTTTTCATATTTATAAATGAATTTATATTATTAAAAAATAAAATGTTAATGTAAATACTGGATAATTCTTGCCAAATGTGTGGTAAATATCTTTTAAAACATTTATATATCAATTCTAATCTTTTTACTATATTGTAAATCTTTTTACTATATTGTAAATTTTTTTACTATATTAAAAAATTAAGAAAAATCGTAATTTCTTCAATTATTTTTTACTACAACGTTTTTAATTTTTTATAATACTTATAATAAAATTATGTGGTTAAACTAATAAAGTAAAAAAATGAAGATAAGGAAAAAATAAGAAATAAGTTAAAAACAAAGAAAAAAAGAGATTTTAATCTATAATCTATGTCATTTGCAAAATGCTCCTTTTACTGTCTTGTCGCGCGTCTAGTATCAAGTAACAAATGGGAGGCTTTTTCGCGCCGCGCGCTTTTTTTAGCACAGATTGGCCGATGTTTTTTAATTTATTTCTCATTAATTATTACAAAAATCACAAAAATGATAAAAGACTTTTTTATTCAATTTAACACGTTCTATATGCATACGAGATGATCCGCAAATTAGGGGACACCCTGTATAAAATTAAAAAATTAAGTTCTCATAATACACGTTTCGTATAATTATAAAAATAGTACTCATAAAGTACGTTGGTACTCATATCATAAACAATATAAATATAAATAAATATATATATAAGTATAAATAATAATATTAATGTAAATTAATATAAAATTATATGTATAATAATGTATATTAATATAAATAAATATTAATATAATGTTTGTATGTGACATTATTTCTTTTAAACTGTGAGCAAAATTCTAACACTTTCAAGTTCCCGCTATTCCCTCAGCTCACCGTTACTATACTAAAAAAGGATTCAGCACAGGCGCGAAAAGGATTTACAGATTAATTATGAGATAAACAATTTACGACTCGTAGGCTTCGCGCCGTATACAGCATGCCCGCTTGTTCTGTTTTATCCGCGGACGTATTCATTGATATTATTGACACGCGTATTTCTCGACCGATCGGACCCCGACGGGATAGGCAACCTGTCATACTGCCGTGTATTCAAGTGCAACACCCTGTATATGATGCTTGGTCTACTTAATGTACGATTGTTCAATGAAAGTGTTCTCACAATATACGTTTCTCATATATAATTAATAAAGTTCTGTCTAATTTATTTTTAAATAGCTTGAGATAGCGATTCACAAATTTTTACCGAACCACAAAATTTAGAATGAAGACAATCTAGAAGGAACAATAAGGATACTTATGTATGTAAATTGTATATATTCATCTATTGGGCCTCACAATAAACATTATTCATTTTTTTTTACTTTTAATGATATTTTATATTTAATAATGAATATTTATAGAGTTAATTCTGTCAGGAGCTCTAATTTGTATTAAAGATACTATGTATACAAAGATATTTCAAATTGAAAAGTATAATTTTATTTTATTATAAAATAAGGTATCGGTCCTCAATTTATACGATCACTGTATAAAGACAAAAATGCTTAGTAACTTCGAAAAATAAATGTACATATATAAAATTCTATTGACGTACTCATCTACATGTCGATGTATATCTATGTATGCGAAAAAATATATGTGTTAGTGTCGGTCCTCACAATATACCATTCGCGCGCGCGCGCGCGCGCGCGCGCGCACACACACACACACACACACGCACACGCACACGCACACGCACACGCACACGCACACACACACACACACACACACACACACACACACACACACATACAAATATTTTTGCTTCGCAGCGCGTGGCCTTATATCCTCACTTAGCGGAATTCTAACTGCGAGAAAAGACGCCGCGTAGCGGCAAAGGTACGAACGAGTGCACGACTTTACGGACGGGAAAATTTTCCGCGAGTATTTTCGCGCGCAGTCTTGTCTGGTGGTGTAGCATATGTTACAGGTGTTTTACTGTGGAAATTGTAGCTTAAACACCATAATTATATTTTGTGTATATATTAATTTAAATTTTTCATTTATAAGAGTCGTATTATACACTTTTTTATTTTACAAAACATTGATCTGATATTCAATAAATCGAAAATTAAATATTGAACTAATGAAAACAGTTTCTTTCAAATAATTAAATTGCTCAGAAACATATATATAGTGCTTGCGAAATATAAAACTACACTGACTTCTTTCTTAAGGATTTGAACGGCCAATTTTTATATTCATTCGACACATGATATGCCTTTTTTATTTTTGTGCTCTCCAATCCTCAAGTTGCAAAAATATATTTTTTAATAAATTTTTTTTATAACATAACTCTTTTAATCTCACAACGCAATAATTGATTTAACATTTCCACATAAAAAAATATTCATGTAAATATATGTTTAGAAATATATGTAAATATTACATATATTTAGAAATATATGTATGTATATTTATATTTTTTTATTTGTTATTGCTTTATAATCATTACTATATTTGCAAAATATAATTTATATGTATAAATTTATATTATATATATAAATTATATTATACAAATATGTATTTATATTAAATTTTTTATCTGTTATTATACTTCAGTAATAACTTTCTCAATAAAGTAATAACAAATAAAAAAATTTATAATTTAATTTTATTATTATTCGACACATTCGGATAAAAAAATAAGAAATTCTAGAACAAAAGAACATTTTACTTACAGACAAGTGACGCAGTTTACTAAACTTATATTTTATTAACGCTCGTATTTTTATTTCTGATAATAATTCTTTCTAATTTGATAATAGATTTGTAATTAAGTACAAATATGTTAGAAGAAATTCTGCTCGAAATTCGTGTGACGATTTTACATAATAAAAGTAATTTAAAAAAAAAAGAAATTGGAGAAATGATTTTTATTAGGAAACACAGGAACTCTATTAATTTGCAACGAGATACGAAAAATATAAATGTAATTTATGACAATATTTTAAACTTAATTTAACAACTTTGACTTTCTTATATGTTTATTTATTTTTGTTCAGTTTGCTTCTTTTTACTTTATCCTTCAATAATGTCTCTTTTCTTGTTATCAAGGCCATTGAAACTAAATGGAGCGACATCGAAAATAATACTAGTTTTAGTTTTGATCAATTTAAATACGCAGTGGAGTTAATTTTAGATTCGACTAGCTTTTCTTTTAATGGGGTATTTTATGAACAAACCTTTGGTACACCAATAATTCACCTTTGTCACCCATACTAGCAGATATCGTTATGGATGATTTGGAAACAAAATGCCTCGATAAATTAGATTTTCGTATTTATTTATATTTTAGATACGTTGACGATATTTTAACAGTGATTCTGAATGAAATTGATGTCATTCTTAAGACATTTAATGAGTATCATGATCGCTTAAAATTCACATATAAAATCGAAACTAATAACAGGATAAATTTTCTAAATACTACAATAATAAGAACACAAGGAAGATTAATTACCAATTGGTACAGAAAACCGACGTTTTCAGGTAGATACATAAATTATTTGTCAAATCATCCAGAGAAATACAAAATTAATATCATTATAAATTTAATGGATTACGCGATTCTACTGTCTAACGACAAATTTCATAGGCAGAATATTGTGAAATTGTGAAAAGAATCTTAGTTAACAATTGTTTTTCATTGAATATTGTCAACCGCATTGTTAATAAACGCCTCAGATTTTCAAGACACAATAGGAATAATAATGAACCGCGTTGTCAACAGAAATTTGACTTAAAATCTTGTTTTACATTGTTTTACATAAACCATCTCAATATAAATCAATATAAAAAATTCTCTCTCAAAGTTTGGTTTAAATGTAGTGTATTCAATCCCGAAAAAATTAAATAGGATTATCAATCACGGTAAAGAAAAGATTTTAAAATTGAATAGAACTGAAGTAATATACAAAATTGTATGTAAAAATTGTGCTTTTTTTACATCGGACAAACAAAAAAACACCTGAAAACCCGCATTAGGGAACAAAAATAATATTAAATTACATAAAAGTAATTACTTTGTAGTGAGCAAACATAGAGTTAAATTTGAACACGATTTTGACTGGGATAATCCGATAATTTTACATCATGAGAAAAATACTAAGAAAAGAGAAATAGCTGAGATGTTTTATATAAAAAAGTGTAATAATACATTAAATTCTTAGATAGACACTGAAAGGAGAATGTCCAAATAGTGCGATTTTTTGACCTCGAGCGGAAAGTAAAATTCGAGTTGTTTTAGGTCTCATACATCTAGAATATTGTAAAAACCATAGTGGTTTTTCCTGGAAATGCAGGGAACATTTAAATATCATTAAACAAATCAAATATAGTAGGCCAACTGAACGAGCAAATAAATAAGATGTAAAAATTTATTAATAGTTAAATAATTAAATTAACATTCCGTTACAGAAACGATATAAATTGTAAACGTTTCGACTGCACTACAGTCTTTATCAATACATAAAAGTTAAATATTAAAATACAAAGTTAATGTTAAAAATACAAAGTTAGTTAAATATTAAAATATAAAATTAAAACGATTCTTCGCTGTTGACCAATAGATGTGCAAGGCGATTGGTCTGAGATGCCAAGTTATGCGACATTTAAACATGCTGCGGATATAATACGCGAATTAAATCAATGTCAGAGAAAATTAAAAAATCTTTCAACTTACATTATCGTTTTAACAAGTCCTTTTTCCCGATATTTCAAGTGTGTGTTGCGAAGTCTGAATAACAAATGTCGAAATAAAGAGCGTGATGTATTTATTTATTACCAATGTTTTTTCTAAACTATGATTCAGCAAATTTTTTAAGTATGTCAAAATAACTACTGTCTAACAATTCGGTGTCTTTATTTAAATTAATTCCATTTTTCTGTTCTTTAATGTGGATCATTTCAGATATTAGCCTTTTATGGTAATTCTTTTCATGATCCATAATTTTAATATTGTCCCAGTCAAATGTATGTTGTTTGTTTAGAATGTGTTCCGTGACAACCGAGTGTTTAGCAGAGTCTAATTTAATATTATTTTTATGTTCTTTAAGTCTCGTTCCTAACTGTCTTTTTGTCTGTCCGACATATGTGGCGTCACAATCGTTGCAATTCAAATTATAAATAACATTAGAATTCGTGGAGCAATTATTTCTGTCCTTTTGAACTTTTATGAAGTCATTCAATTTTTTAATGCAACGATATCCTACCACTACGTCAGGTCTTCTTATTGCTGAAGCAACTTTCTCAGATATTGATTCTATATATGGCATGACAAAATATTTAATGTTAGTATTAGTATTATTAGTATCTGTTATATTGTTATTATTAGGCTTGTTAAATTTCTTAGTTGAGAGATTTTTTAATCTGCGTTTTATTTCTGTGAAAATTAGATCAAGAGGATAACCGTTGGATAGCAAAATGTTAATAGCTTTCTCTATATTTTTTTGTGAAATTGCGGATGTGATAGTAATAAAGCTCTATCTACCAAGTTATAAATTGTTCCTATTTTATGACAAGTCGGATGATTTGAAAAAATGACCAATCTAAATAAATTTTATTATCTATTACTTTGATCATTATGTCCAAAAAGCTTATACACCGATTATCCTCTTTTTCCAATGTAAATTGTAGTCTATCGTTATAATTGTTGAATTCGTTCAAAACATATGTAATATTGTCAGCGGAAGTGCATAAAATAATGTCGTCTACATAACGAAAATAAAAAGTCATTTCGCAATTTAAATTACTAATTACCAATGTTTCCAAGTCCTGCATGACTATATCGGCAATGAGCGGAGAAAGTGGGGAACCCATAGGAGTCCCATAAATTTGTTTGTAAGTTATGTTATTAAAAGTGAAAAATGTAGAAGTTAATATAAATTTTATCATACCTATGAATTCATTTTTGGTATTTTTAACATTTAACTTTGTATTTTAATATTTAACTTTTATGTATTGATAAAGACTGTAGTGCAGTCGAAACGTTTACAATTTATATCGTTTCTGTAACGGAATGTTAATTTAATTATTTAACTATTAATAAATTTTTACATCTTATTTATTTGCTCGTTCAGTTGGCCTACTATATTTGATTTGTTTAATTTTGTTAATTTATACGAGCCTTTTATTAATTAATTTTAAATATCATCATATGTTTAGAGAAAATCAATATCTCGCAATAAATCGAGATTGCTTGATGTTTCAGTCGAATATTTTGGTAAATATTTTGGTAACAGCAACTTTCCAAGATCACTTAGACCGATTTTAATGTCAGTTAATCATAAATTGAATAATATATATACAGGGTATTCCTAAAGTCCGACTTGGGCTTTTTATCTTAAAAACGACTTAAAATACGAAAAAAGTTTCAAAAAAAGTTGTAGGATTTTGGGGGGGGGGACATAAGATCGTGCCATTGATTTGACCTTGAATAGTCATTTGAAGGTCACGTAAAAGTTACCTTCAATTTCTTTAATGGGACTACCCCCCTGACATCTTTGGTCTTTGTCAAAACACACTCGAGGTCGGCGTACACCACAAACGGCAGCCGCTCCTTCCTCGTGTAGTTGTCGAAGCTGAGCCACTTGTTCTTGTCGCTCGGCAACCGAATAGCGCAGTCGTTTAGTTTCCCGCAATCTTCCGTATGCGCCTGCAACTGGTCCTCAGAATAGAAATAATGTAGGCATCTGTAAAAATAAAAAATTATAATTTTATTTAAAATTATTTTTAATATAATTTACGTGTAATAAATATATATATATATATATACTTACCGATCGCAGATAAATTTTCTACATTTGTGTTTGCTCAGTTGTAAGCTCACGAGGCGAGACAGATTTTTTATCAAAACAAAATGCCCGACGCTGTTTTCGTCTTCCACGTACAGCAGATTGACGTCTGTCTTTCTTTTTTTCCGAAAGACGTAGCGGGACGATGTTCTCGTTGTCGATGATGTACACGTTTACTGAGATGTCGTTTGCCAGTTCAAATTTTTTAATTTGATTTACAGTTACTGGAAACTCAATGTTTTGGAGATTCAGCACTGTGGTGTAATGCGGATAGGAGGATTCCCGATCCACATGTATATCAGCGGGGTACAGAGCGGCCACCACTGACCATGCAAAACACGCATTGTCCGCTGATCGCACATTAACAACCGCTTTCTTTGTCACAATTTTTTGCGGTAATGTGATACGACATCTTGCGCGCATAGGATTGTACTTATTTACATTTACTGTCAAATCTATTATCCGTGACAATGCCCAGCCGCTATCGCGTTCCTGGAACTCTTCTAGCGATGCTAGCGTGGGCTCGATTACGCGGCGTTTGTACCACTCGCGTACATCAGACTTGCGAAAGAGTTCAAAGTTTCTCGTATTGATACTTATATTGGCGCGCTTGTCACCGGACACAAATTCGCCGTTGAAAACAGTGTTCACTTTTACACTGACGTGTCTTTGTAGCACATTCTCCACGTTCTCGACTACAATGTCTTTGGCATTTTCCAAAAATTGACGCGGTTCGATATAGTCTGCGTTAATTACCGCATCGGTAAGTATACGGCTATCGAACGCCGTATCGATTTCGCGCCAAACGAGTCTTTGCACGTTATTGCCGCCACCACTAAATCCGCCGCCGCCGCTGAATCCAGGCATGGATTTACCGACATACCGTCTCTGCAAGCGCACTTTTGCATTCTCGAGTCACGCTATTCTCGCCACCAGAGATTGCCTATGCCCAATCGACAGTCGCGGACGCTTGACACGGCTGCGTTCTTCCAGATCTTCGATAAATTCTTCGCACTCTTGCAGCCATCCAAAATATTCGCCCAAGGTGGTGACTTGGCGAGAACGCTCCAACAGGTCGCGCTCAACATTCTCCGCGTTTTCCATTTTTGTAAAAAATTCACTTGTACTGCACAGAAATAACTACTTTAATTGCACACTAAACTTTTTTCTTACAGCTATTTTTCCTTGAGGAAAGCATGCGCTCGCCAGTGGTACTATGGCCCGGCAGCGGCATCGGTCCTCATTATATATCCCGATCAACCCTTTGTTCGTCAACGTACGAACGAGAAAAATTTAGATGACGTAAATTTTCGGCGCTTGTTTTGTTTATAAATTTCTGCAGCCGCTGGTTATCGGTGCTGGTATTTCTTCCTAAGATAAACAATAAAGAACCGCCGCTTATTGGGGAGGTACCGCGAGGGTGAAATGCAATCCCATGCAAAAACATGTCGCAGGCAGCGAGGCCGCAAGCGGCGAGGTTGCAGGCAGCAACTTGTTTGCCCTGAAACTTTACCCGCTGATATTTCTTAGAAATATACAGATAACGTATAGATCATGTATCAACCCCCTTGATTGTCGGCGTTCACCAAGCGGCAGCCCTTCTTAGAATTTGATTATCTTAGATTTTCAGGGAACTGATTGTTGGCGCTCGGATCCAAGCGGCAGCCCTTCTTAGAATTTAATTATATTTTTTAGAAATATACAGATAACGTATGGGAGAAGAAACGCAACCTCCTTGATTGTCGGCGCATGCCAAGCGGTGGCTTTTCTTAAAATTTGATTATATTTCTTAGAAATATACAGATAACGTATGAGGAGAAGAAACGCAACCCCCCCTCCCCCTGATTGTCGGCAGCGGCAGTCCTTTTGTAATAGATATTGCTGGAATGTTTATCTTATCTTTTAATAAATATTGCTGGAATGTTTATCTTTTGTTTATAAACATATAAGGTAACATGAGCCCCTTATCAGGTAACCTGAGCTGATAAGATAAGCTTATCTGCTGATAAGACCCCCGCCCGCGTGACGTCATACCCCCTCGCCCCCGAAAACCCCCCCGCCCCGTACCCCCCTCAGAAGACCTGGTCCAGAACCCCCATAGTATTTCTATTAGCAACTCCTCTAATCAAAGTTTTACAAAGCGAGGGCAATTTTTCACAGGCTTTACTTGCTATAATCGCGGAAGAATGGCAAATACAATTTAACATGATTAAATTTGGTACTTCTAATTTTAAATGTGAATAAAAGGAATTATTACATCCGATCATTACTGACGCGTTATCGCTTGCCATTCCAACAATATTTTGTATCGGAATTTCGTTTTTTTCTAAGAATGTTTTAAAAGTGTTCTTGTTTCGCCGTTCGATTGTTCGCTCGAATACGGTTGGAGGCGAAGAGGGATGTGTTTTGGAAGACGGGGCGGGGTCCGATGACACTTTACTCAAACTTACTCCACTCACAAGTATATTTTGAGATAAATTACACAGTTATAATCGATGCTCGCTCGTGTGACAAAGTCGTTCGCTTGCATGACAAAACGAGAGGGCTCAGATCGCACATTGGCCCGGAAAAGGCGCGCAACGGTATGCGCGGGGCCTCCTTCCCCCTGCCCCGAGCTCCTCGATCCACCCTGCAAGCAAGGAGAAAGACGCCCGCGCTGCCGAAGAGATGGCAAATATATAAAAACTGTCAAGAACGCTGAATTGTCGCTCTGACAATAGCCGAGTGTCGATCCAGAGATCGAAAACATATTTTGGATCGTGCGACCTCGGTCTCGGACATCGAGATTGAGTGTGGATCAGCGATTCTCGGCCGCCGATATTTCGTCGGTTTTCGTTCGCTTCCCAACAAAAAGTTTTAAACATATTTTTTGCGGTACAATTTGTGGCATCTAATGATAATAATTCTAACAATTGTGTTTTTACTTTTTTATTAATAGGACAAACGTATTTTACAAGTACGCACATAAATTTAGTATTTGTGACATCTGTACTTTTGTCTATTAAAATGGAAAATTTACACGTTTTTAAAATTTCTATCAATTTTTCTGTTTCGCGTTTTGCAATTATTTCTTTAACGATTTGAGTGCACTTTATTCGGCCTAATAAAAGATCTCGTACAATTCCAGACTTAATACAAATATCTTTTAATAAAGAAACTAAATGATCTACATTTCCAAAAGCAATATTATGTTCCGCGAAAAAGGATGCTAATTTAATTTCCGCGCGTTTTACTTTATCAATATATGGTAAAGTATTATCGACATCGGGAGGACTTTGATCATTTTGATGTTGACTTATTTTTGTCATATGTTTGACCGATTGTGAGTGAGCTACTAAATTTGTCTTACAACAAGCAATAGTTTTTTTACAAATATTACAAAATGCTTTATTTGGTTCAGAATGGGGAGCCAACCATCCTTTAAAAGTTTTTTCGTCTAACCATGAATTTTGAAATGCGCGGATTTTTTAAATAGCTCCTTTACTAACGTTTGGATCCATAATGCACTTTTATATTACATAAATTGTAATAATTTATTTATTTTTACGTACGTTCAATTTATCTGCTTCCTGCGATTCCGCCAAAACTCCGTGGTCCAGGGTCTTGGTCCGTAGCTGCGCGCGCAAACATTATACGTTACTGTAGTCGTCATGGTTACGTCACGGTAATACGCGCATGCGCGAAAAAACCTAGCCCGTCTAACAACACTGGTATCATCATTCGCGCTTCTTTTAGAGACATATATTGTCGTGCAGTACTCCGTCGATTTCGTACGTCGCGCTCAGTCCGTCCGTAAGTCATACGAGACTCGTAAACGGACTCCTGTCGTTCGTCTGTGTATGTGTATGCCTGTGCGGCTTCTATTCTATCCATACGTGTGTTTAGTGTATGTAGCTTTGCATGTATAGCTTGTATTATATTAAGCATTTGTAAAGTTTCTCCGGGCGCTATGACGGAGGGTTGTTGTGACGTAACGTCTAAATTCTGTCCCATTTGTGCAAGGATTTGTCGGAGTATGCTTATTTCGGCATCTATCGCGGCTGGCGGAATAATCGCGTCCGCGTTTGTATTTTCTGCCATATTTATTTCGTTATAAATTTCTGCGGGGTTGAATATTTCGCTGTCGTATGACGTTAATGAAAATTCTCTCCGCGAAGATACTTAGTAGGAATATAAGGCCGGTTCTAACCCAGGTCCTCTGAGGGGGGTGCGGGGCGGGGGAGGGGGTTTCGGGGGCGAGGGGGTCTTATCAGCAGATAAGGGGCTGATATGTTTATAAACAAAAAATAAACATATATCTATTACAAAAGGGCTGCCGCTGCCGACAATCGGGGGGGGGGGTTGCGTTTCTTCCCCCCATACGTTATCTGTATATTTTTAAGAAATATAATATATATATAATATATAATCAAATTCTAAGAAGGGCTGCCGCTAAATCCATGCTTGAGCGCCGACAATCAAGGGGGTTGATACTTTTCATTACACATATTCTTATATGTTATTTCAAAAGCTTTACAAAACCCTATACTAAAATATGTTTTTATGGAGTTCTTGTTGAGTTATAAAGGTTTGAAGTTAACAATTTTTTGACATAAAATGTAAAATATCCTGTAACATATTCAGTTTTTGGTAATCATAGCTTAATATTGTTTTGCATGAAATAATGAGACCAATCAGTTGGTGTAAAAAAACGTAATATTAAATATTTTCCCATTGGTTTTTTTTACTGGCATTTCAACTTTTTTACTTAAAAAAAAAAACATAATTACTTATTAAAAAAGTATGCAGTTGCATGTTGAATTTTACATTTTTTAAAAATAATTATGTTTTCTTTATACCAGTTGATTAGTCTCATTATTCCGTGCAAAAAAAGTATTAAGGTATGATTACCAAAAACTGAATATTTTATAAGATATTTTACATTTCATATCAAAAAAATTGTTAACTTCAAACCTTTACTCAACAAAAACTCTATAAAAACATATGTTAGTATAGGGTTTTGTAAAGCTTTTGAAATAACATACAAGAATATGTAAAAAAATCACATGACTATTCAAGGTCAAATCAATGGCACGATCTTATGTTCCCCTCAAAACCCTACAACTTTTGTTTGAAACATTTTTTCGTATCTCAAGTCGTTTCCAAGATAAAGAGCCCAGGTCGGACGTTAGACACCCTGTATATACATATATTATTCAATTTATTATTGACTGACATTAAAATCGGTCTAAATGATCTTGAAAAGTTGGTGTTACCTAAATATTTACCAAAATATTCGACTGAAACATCAAACAATCTCGATTTATTGCGAGATATTGATTTACGTGATTTTCTCTAAACATATGATGACATTGAAATATTCCCTGCATTTCTGCAAGGAAATACCACTATGGTTTTGACATTATTCTGGATGTATGAGACCTAAAACAACTCGAATTTTACTTTCCGCTCGATGTCAAAAAATCGCACTTTTTGGACATGTTGTGTCCCTCGGTTCGGGCATAAGGGGTCGCGCCAAATTAGGATGAGGATCCGAGGCGTCAGGGTTTGGATCGGGGTTATTGTATTAATTCATTTCACGTTCTCACTATCAAAGAACTTTTATTTGAACTAAACACTTGACGTTATCTTTATTTTCACAATATTACACTTTCTAGTTACTTAACTAGTTGAGCGGAAGCGATTACGTATAACTTCGCGAATTGTGCGCGCGACTGCGATAAGATGTTATAGATCGCACGCGGTTAGCGAGGTTACTCTTAATTAACGACTTGAGAGCGACTGCCGGGCGCGCCTCCTGCTCGGTTTTTATAGTATCGCTTTTTGGAAGTTCCTTGATCGGAAGGGGTGCCTGGCAACGGGCCCCCTCGGTCAAGAACCTAGGTGCAAGCGAAAGTAAATTCAAAATCCTTCTGCTTTGCTTGCACGTTAAGCAATTTCGGTTCCGCGTGTATCTCGCAGCGTATGCGTTTTTACGCGGTCAGTGCCCGTCGTCAAGCGGATGTAATACGAATAGTTATACCTTAATAGTTATATCTTTTAGGGATATAACAGACATTCTCCTTTAAATATTATTTATAATAAGGTCATCAATACAGTTTAAATGTTTACACGACATATATACATACAGTTGTTAACTAAACGTCTCAGTAGACATACGTGTTGTCACACTTATTCAATTTTATAGTGATAACTATCATATATATTTTATTATAATGACATCAAAAAATCTTGCATTTTAACATTTAACGTTTGTAAGTTTCGCATATATATTTTTTACACATTCTTCTGTGTGTCTGTCTGTAGTCTTGAGTTAATGTTTCTATAGTTTAATAACTATTGTAAATTAATTTTACGATCAATTAAAATTAATATTAATCAAAATTAATATTGGTCGCTAGTGGTTTTCTAAGCTTAAATTAATTTTATTTTTATTGTATTTTATTTTTTAATTTATTTTATTTTATTTTGTGTCTAGTATTACATTTTCCGCTTTTATGTTTATTAATTTACAATAATTTTGCGGATATTTTGTATTATTAATTCGTTTTTATCATTGTTTATTGTATTATTTCAATTGTGAAATTATTATTACAGTGTTCATTTGACAAGGACCTGAACCAAACGTAATGAAGATCTAATAGATTAATATATTTTTTGCTCAGTTTGGTTGTCTACAATTTTTTTCAAAGATTTTCATTCTTATGATTACTATTCACGTTCTCAACATTCTTATATTCATGATCAATTTTTAATTTTTTTAATTACCGATATTTTTGTGTCTGTTTGTAACATTTAAGAAAACGATAAACTTGCGACAAACTGACATATAATTATACCAACGAAGGTACTGTTTAATGATTCGACCATACGGGCTGTGATCCTTTTCAAAAATACAGTAGAAACATCCTAAAAAATTGATATAAATACAATCAGAATCACCAATTAAAACGAACCATGAACAGCAAATTAGAGACTTACAATGAGTTACAGCATATCGTCTTTAAGATGTAAGAATAAATTTATGCTTCGGAGAGATTTAACTTATGACAAGAAAATAATTTATCCGTTTCGCTTATGTCATCTTGCCTTGACAGAACACACAATACTAACAATAATATTCACGCCAAAAAATATGTGAAAGGTTACATCAATTTCTAAACAATCATACATCGTGCTAAAACTTTCTGTGTCTTTTTGTAAATTAATTGTGGAATTTAATTTCTTAATAAAGTACATTTCGGCAATTTCTCTTTTTCTTCTATTATTTTCTTTATGCAGGATTGAAGGATTAGACCAGTCGAATTCATGGCCCATATTAATTCTGTGCTCGCTAACAACAGAAAAATTACTCGTTCTTAATATTGCGTCGATGTTCGTTAATCCTTGTACCAAGATGTCTTTTTGTCTGCCCTACATAATTAGAGTCACAATCATTACACGTGATACGATAAACTACGCCGGTTTGTTTTTATTAGTATCTAAATTATCTTTCCCGGTTTTTATTAAACAATTTAGTTTTTTGGGGATGGTAAAAATTACGTTAAGATTCTTTTTCTTTAGAAATCTATAGATGTCATTAAAAAACCGATTACAATATGGAATGACAATGAAATTATCCTTCGAAACATCTTAAAATTTTTTGATCCACATTGCTTATCGGGTGTGACAATTTGTGGGTTCTATCATTAACATATTTATTAATGAGATTATCCGGGAAACAATTGTTTTTCAATATGTTTTTTACAATTTTTAAATTCGAGTCGTGAAACCGTTTATTAGATAAAAGTATTGCATGGTCGACTAGATTAATAATGGTATTAATTTTATATTTTATCGGATGATTTGAGAAAAAATTAATATATCTTCCTGAAAATGTTGGTTTTCTGTATCAATTAGTTATAAGCTTATTGTCATCCCTACAGACAATTGTATTTAAAAAATTGAGTGAATTATTAGTTTCAGTCTCATAAGTAAAAGTTAATCTCGGATGATAACTATTAAACGCTTTGCCTACCTCTAACAGTTTGTCATTAGGGAGGACCATGAATATGTCGTCTACATATCTATAAAAACACGGTGTTTTGAAACCAAGTACGGACAAACAATTTGTTTCAAGATCCTCCATTACAATATTTGCGAGTATGGGGGAGAGAAGTGAGCCCATTGGATTCCCATAAATTTGTTCATAAGCTACCCTATTAAACATGAAACTAGTAGAATTCAATACCATGTCAATCGCATGACTAAACTGCTGACACAGAAAGTTTTAGCACAATGTATGATTGTTTGTTTAGAAATTGATGTAACCTTTGACATATTTTTTGGCGTGATTATTATTGTTAGTATTGTGTGTTCTGTCAAGGCAAGATGACATAAGCAAAACGGATAAATTATTTTCTTGTCATAAGTTAAATCTCTCCGAAGCATAAGTTTATTCTTACATCTTAAAGACGATATGCTGTAACTCATTGTAAGTCTCTAATTTGCTGTTCATGGTTTGTTTTAATTGGTGATTCTGATTGCATTTATATCAATTTTTTAGGATGTTTCCACTGTATTTTTGAAAAGGACCACAGCCCGTATGGTCGAAACGTTAAAATAAATATACATATATTAACAACTCTAATTTGTAGCCAGTGTCGTCAGTTCAATATCTATACCCTTAAAAATATAAACCTTATATACATACAATCCGCAAAACAAATTAAATGTTATTCTCCTCCTTATTCAAACTGTCCGGCCGTCGGAGTGTCTCCCTAACGGTGACCATCGTCAGGAAGGAAGCAGAGCACTTAAGGGGTTAGGCCAATCTAGAGTCCTCAAAAAAGGCCTAACTTTGACAATTTATTCTGGGAGTAAGGAAAAAGAAATGGAATTTCTCTCTTTCAGGCTTTATTAAACATGTATTTGAGTGTATAAAAAAATTTTTATTATGACATTTTGATACAAAATGGCGGCTACTGGGCCAATCTTCGGAATCACTTTTTTCAAGAGGGCCTCTATGGGCGACGGTGATTCTAGGAACTCGTGCTATCTGAAACAAAATAAAGAACGGGATTTTAATCTACATAAGATTTGCTAGTAAAGTACGTATGTTTTTAGCTTTACATCAATTTTTCGCAAAATGGCGGGCGGACTTGTAAAAAAAAGGTTCAATTTTTGACCGAAAAAATGAGCAGTAAATTGTTTATAAAAAAAAAAGTTGCAACGATAACAAAAAAATCGTACGTAGTTTACTAGATAACGTTACTGTGAAGCTACAGTTAAAATTTCAAGTGGATACGTGCGATAGTCTCCGAGTACCATCGTCGCCCGATTTGAAAAATGCAGTTTCAAGAAAAACGCGTTTAAAGTTTTACGTGCTGAAAATTTTGTTATACCTTCAGTCTGCGATGCCTGCGCCGTACATTTCACCTTCCATGGACACGTGGAACTCATCTTCTTCCTTTCTGGATGCCTTCTGTTCGATTCTAGATCTTCTTGCAGCATCTGAGAGCGAACGATCGGATAATTTGATGCGGTTTTGATCAGTCTCTTGACAGTAATTATAGCAGTTTGGCCCAATTTTGATGCCTATGTTCTGCATGACTCTCATGGCACTTGTGAGGCCATCATTATAAGTACCTGCAGCTATATACAGCTGTGTCAAGTACATTTTTGCCACTGGATGTCACTTTTGGGGCCATCGACCATACTGTAGCGTTGAAACTCTCATTACTGTTTTGAGTGAAGCCGCCTATGCAACGAGTGAGTAGGTCATCACTGGTTAATTTTTCATAAATTGGAGTTATAGTCTTGTACACTTCTTCATGTAAAGGTGGTTTATGTGTATATTCGTCCAAAGTTCCAGTGGCCTTGGCCCTTTGCCACGAGCACCACGAATTTTCTCCGCTCGGGCAGTGATCGTGCTTGGGCTTGGCATCTGTTGATAATTTGTGATCTAGCGTTGCGTAGATCGCAGTCCTCATTTTCTCTACAGAATCATGATTTCTGCGTATCGCTAGACCATAATAAATTGACAGTTCATCGATCAATTTGCCAGTTAGTTTACCTTTTCCGCCGAGGCCCTTTGTTTTCTTTTTTAAATTCCGGAGATGCGTACCCATGCGTTTCTGGACGTGATCGAATACAATACACTCTTTTTTCTGGACAATCGAATCTTCATAAGGTGATGAATTTACAATACCCGTATATGTCTTAGAGTCTCCATCTCCGATATAGCTAGTATATTTCAGGTTGTGTAAAGATTTAGAGCGCTGGAACATTTCGCAAACAGCATTGACTTCCATGAGGCCCGAAGAGCCCTCGTGGTTAGCTTGGCATTCGTCGGCAAGGGTTTCCAACCATTCCTTGTAATTTGCTGTACTTTCCTTCGTTTTCCAAAATTCGCATGCTTTACAGTACTTACATTTTACCGAAACGTCCACAACTTTACCAGTCTTCCATCCAATTAGCGAGACGAATCCAAAAAGCGACGAGAATCCTCGTTTTCGCCATGATCCATCACCGGACACAGCTATTCCTCCGGAGTTACTCGATTCATCGGTTTTTCCTTTTTCCTCTTGAGCAGCTTTCTTCATACTTTGCTCACACATTATTTCTGCACCACTATGAATACATTTCACTAAAGAGTCATAAAATGAATGAAAAATCGGCCGTGGAAGATCCATGAATGCACAAAATTTTTGTATGCCGTGTAATCCCACTCCGATTAATCGCATTGCAAGAATGATTCTGCGATTAATTTTGGATGCTTTATCAATAAATGAACAGCTCGGAACAAAAACTTTATCGCATTCTTTACACGTAATCACAATCTTGAAACCCAAGCCACGATTTCCCGTTTCGGTAAATTCTACATCGGACTTACACTTTTTACAAACAACTACTTGAGAAATTGCTGTAAACATTGTCAAAAAGTCTATCATCTTGTATCCAACACTAGGATTCACTTCAATATCATCTGAATTATTTGCAGATAATTTCTTAGCAGACGTACCAACGTTCTCACTAGGCTGCTCCATTTCAAAGCGATTTAACGGACGCTGCCGCTTTGAAATGCTTGGTCCATCTGCTTTGGATTTCCGTCCTCTTTTGCCTTTTTGCACCGAATAAACTGGCTTCTTGTCATCACTCATATTGTTAACAATGATAGTTTATCAGTAAAAACCACTGTAGTCAATAAAATAAAATAAAATAATTCGTTAAAGCAGAAAAATTAACGAAAACAAAAAGAAGCGTTCACGCGTGGTGTCGTTTTTCAGCTGTCTGACTCACACACAAGCCCACACATACAGCTGTATTGATAAACAAACACTTCCTAACGACCTTTTGGGGAACAATTATTGGCCCCGTTGGTACATTAGTGCAAAGAGTAAGGTAAAAAGGGGACAAAAGGAAGCCCGCCGCGGCAAGTAGAAAATGCGCTCGTCGCCCGCTCCGAACGCTTCGACACTACAACGGATTGGACAGGGAAAAAATTGTTTTTTCACTATTCTACCAATTGAATAATGTTTTTAGGACCCTAAAGTGTACTTTAAGCCAATAAAAAAAATTTCGATTTTTTGAAAATCCTAGACTGGCCTAACCCCTTAAAAGAAATTTTTCATATTTCGACTTTGCAATTATATATCTCTGCTTACAAATCACGTAGAGCAGAAATAAAGACACTTTTATTATATAATTCAAACTCAATCTATCGATTAAGTCTAGTATAAACTCGATTGCTTTAGCCGTTATTGAGAATTCAAAATATTATAAAGACTCAAATGTCCGACTCGCGTTAAGATACACGGTGTCTCGGCTACGCCCTTAACTGGTCGCGAGACACTACCGTGTCTCTTGATATAAAGAGCTTGAAACCAACACAAAAATATAGTTAATTGTTTCACATTATATCATGTCACATTTTAAGATCAGAAATTAAGTTTCTATATAGAAAGTTGTGTTTTAGGTAGGATACATATTAATGTGTGGAAATATTTATTGTTACTCAGTTACTTTTTAATTAATTTTTTAATTTTCTAATAATTGTCATTATTATAATTTGTAGCACTTGATAAGGGCCGAAACCCATGGCCGAAACGTCGTGAATATTAAATAAAGATCATTAAATAGCCAGAGTTAGTTGATTAAATTACTACCATATTTTATAAAAATATGAATTTTTGTCCTATTAGTAATTCAGAACTAATGTTCTTATCACTCCTATCGTTCTTACATGCGTACATTCATATATTTAATGCGTTCACAGTTGTAGATTCAGAAACAATATTTTTTTTCTTCAGGATTCTGTAAATGCGGTAGTACAATAAAATGTATTTTAGAAGATAAGGATCCATCCACTAACTGCGTGAAATTAAATTGCACGTATACAAAAGGAAAAGAAAATTGTGGAAAAAAATATCTAAGAAATCCAACAAGGAAAATTATCGCGAAAGAATTGCAAAATAAATCAACTTATGTGTATCGTGCAGAAAAGGCACATATGCTAATGGAAGAGGGAGACCCAGAGCCTTCGCATTTATATAGTTCTATAGTTCTACGTAAAACAAAATCAGAAGCGGCAATAACAGATTACGTAGATCCAGATGTTTTTAAAGCATTAGTGATTTTAAAATTTTCGTCATTACAGAATGTAATACATAATATTGGATTAGATCCTTTTTTTATTCATTACTGGAGTAATCATCAACTTAATGTTTACAAAAAATACGCCATTGAAAACAAAAACAATTTGTGTATATTTGTTGATGCAAGCGGTAGCATCGTTCAAAAATTATATAAGGCGGATGGATCAAAATCCAAACATATGTTTTTATATATTTGTGCTATCAATTGCAAAAGTGGACAATTTTCAATTTGCCAAATGATAAGTGAAAGTCACAATGTTAATTCGATACATTTTTTTGGCAGAATGGGTACGTTCTGGTGCACTGATACCCAAAGAAGTGGTATGCGATTCCTCAAAAGCACTTTTAATTGCAATTATTCGCGCTTTTACCAATTATACTAATATAGAAGATTACGCGGATTCATGTAAAAATTCCACTTTACCTAAATGCTATATTAGAATTGACGTCGCACATTTTATAAAATCATACTCTAACTTTTTTAAATCATTAAACAAAAGAGTAAAAACTTTTTATCTTCACGCACTTGGTCAATTAATACTTTGCAAAAATGTCTCAAATGCTAAAGAAATAATTAAGTATATTTTTACAATAGCATTATCCGAAACCGATGGCAATTTGGAAAATGGCAATTCTACGCAATGTGATGAAGCAAGAATTAAACTAATAAACTTAATGACAACTAATGGATTGGAATTAGAAAACTTTGAAACCGATAATAGTACTAAAGACGAAATTGAAAGCAAACCGAATGAAATAGAGAATTTTATTAATCCGTTTGAAAATTCATGGACCACGTGGGGTAAAAAAATTTTAAGTGATGTTAAATCATTAATTATTTTAAATGAAGGCAATAGAATTAACCCACATTATTATCCTCAATTAGTCGAACGTCTAATGATTGATATTAGATCACTATCTCTTTGGACAAATGTTTATACAGATAAATTTGGTTACGGTCGCATACCTGCTTCTAGTGCACCAGTCGAAAGTGAATTCAATAAATTAAAATCTTTATTGTTAAAAGATTGTCCACTGTTGCGTGTTGATTCCTTCGTTCAGAAGCATGTACATTTTTTACATGGAACTACAAAACTTATTGAAGCACAAAATAATGACAATATTGTATCTGTTCATACAAAAAACATACTTGATGTACCTATAACTTCCACGCCTCTTAAAGAACCTAACTTTAAGGTATTGTCTGATTCTAATAATTCATGTCCAGTATGTCAAAATAATGATCAACCAACAGGTGCACATACTTGTTTTTTATGTAAAAAACATGTACATGCATTGCCTGAATGCTCTGTACCGTTTGGAGATGCTGAAGAAGGTTACGGCCAACCTCGCATATGCATAATGTGTAAAAATATAGATAATCCTAAAAAAATCATAAAAATGAAAAGGTCAGGCCATGTTCAAAAGAAAGTACTCAAAAATTTAAACGATCTAATAATAAATTATCACGAAAAGTAACTGATATGTTATTCAAGGTGCCAGTTCAAAGTGAACATACGTAAAGTGTATATTATCTAAATTTAGTAATAATATATTACCATGAAAAGTAACTGTGATATTTTATTCAAGGTGCAAGTTCACATTGAATATACATACATATAAGTAAAACTGATTACAATTTGATTCTAGAAAATAAGTGCGATATGTTATTCTTAGTGCACAAAATATAATAGTCGTTTATAGAGATTTGATTTGAAATTCATACTAGCCCGTACAATGAAAAATAATTGCTCGTAATGCCAGAGTACCAATTTGTTAATGACTCAGAAAAATAACATGGCGGCCTGCTCTCAAAAAACTATGATGTTTCTCGATGTCCATTTAGAAATAATGTCAAAGCTCTTACAGAATAATAACTACAACATTTGAAATACGAAAAGTATTACATTAGAAGAAGATTAGATTAGAATAAAAATTCAACGTATTTTTAAAAGCTCTACACACACAACGAAGTAAATATACAAAACTATATACAAATACCTTTTTCTTCTGTGTTTCTGAAGAAAATTGTAAGTCAAATGAAACCTTGCACTTTGAGAACCATGTCACTTACTTTTCAGAGTCAAATTGATATATTTTTTTTGTATATTTTAATAATATTTATTTCTCACTTGTATCTTGAATAATTAATATGTAATTTTTTATTGTATATTACGACAAATAATCAGTAAACTTTTTAAGCGTATAGCTTTATTGTAGTTGACCTGAGAACTGTACATTTATAAATTTTACTTAATATACACCCGTTTCGAGCAACAAGGCAAAGTTTTCTGATCAATAACTTACTCCCTGAAAATACGGTATAACACAAATCGGAAGTTGATACGAAAATTCGAAATTTTACTAAAGAAAGATTGGAGGTTTTTAATTTATACAATTTTCACAACTCTTATTTCAATTATTTATTCTACCCATCGAAAGTTTTTTGAGAGCAGGCCGCCATGTTATTTTTCTGAGTCATTAACAAATTGGTACTCTGGCATTACGAGCAATTATTTTTCATTGTACGGGCTAGTATGAATTTCAAATCAAATCTCTATAAACGACTATTATATTTTGTGCACTAAGAATAACATATCGCACTTATTTTCTAGAATCAAATTGTAATCAGTTTTACTTATATGTATGTATATTCAATGTGAACTTGCACCTTGAATAAAATATCACAGTTACTTTTCATGGTAATATAGGTGCGCAACTAAGTTCTCGCTGTTTTTTTTATGAAAATGCAACTTTATTGTGAAAAAATGGTTACAAATGAATCATTCAAAGTATTGCCCATCGTTAGCCACAACTTTTTCCCATCTTTCTGGCAGAGCTCGAATACCGTTACGGTAAAAGTATTCGTCTTTTGAGGCTATCCACGAATCAAGCCATTTTTTGATGTCTTCATATGAGCGGAACTGCTGATCAGCCAGACCATGTGCCATCGAACGGAACAAGTAATAATCGGACGGCGCAATATCTGGGGAATATGGCGGGTGGGGTAGGACTTCCCATTTGAGCGTTTCCACGTAAGTTTTAACGGGTTTGGCAACATGAGGCCGAGCGTTGTCATGCAGTAGAATCACTTTTTCGTGCCTCTGCTCGTATTGCTCGCTTGGAAATGGCTTGGCGGGTAACTCCTAATGCTGAAGCAAGCTGTTCTTGCGTTTGGCATGGATCCTCATCGAGCAATGCCTCCAATTCAGCGTCTTCGAAGGTTTTTGGCCTTCCTTCACGCGGACGGTCGTCAACATCGAAATCACCGTCTTTGAAGCGACGGAACCAATCACGGCACGTTGTTTCACTTAGAGCAGCATCTCCGTAAACTTTTTGGAGCTCTCGATGCGCTTCAGCCGCCGTTTTCTTCGAATAAAATAAGAAAATCAACACTTCCCGCAAATGACGATTATTTGGTACAAAATCAGACATTTTCACACAACTAAAAGTATATGACGCCAAAACAAAATCATTAACATGTCAAAGCGGTTTGTTTACCATATGTCTAAGCTTGGCTCGTGACGTTTTGGATATGTCAAAATCGACCAGCACTTACTGCTGGAGCCATCTATAGACAAACAGCGGGAACTTAGTTGCGCACCATATTATTACTAAATTTAGATAATATACACTTTACGTATGTTCACTTTGAACTGGCACCTTGAATAACATATCAGTTACTTTTTGTGATAATTTATTATTAGATCGTTTAAATTTTTGAGTACCTTCTTTTGAACATGGCCTGACCTTTTCATTTTTATGATTTTTTTAGGATATCACTTATTTTTTAAAGTACAGATATATAGAGCAGCTTTCTAGTAATTCAAGTATCACAAATATATGTATTTTCGATTCTTATCACATAACTTTGTATAAGTAACAATTTATGCAATACAGTTCAAAATAATTGAAATATATGGTATATATGTACATATATAAAATATATAATTATATTATAGTATACATATATATTTTATTTAATCATATATGTTGTTCGAGATTCGAACGTTTAAAAAACCTGCAGGATTAAGAGCATTAAAACATCATTGCGTTAAATTTCATGCAGCCGTTTCATCCCCATGCAACATGCATCATGCATAATTTTAAATTAACATTATTTAAAATAGCGCTCGGCCGCACTGGTATACGTATACGTACCCCGCGCCTGCGAAAAGAAAGCGCTTACGTCGACTCATCGATAATTGTAAACACCGCGGTCGCGCGAGAGGAGATACATTTTAGTCCCGTTAACAACAAAAAGATTATTTTTCTAAAAGTAAATAATTACACAAAACGCTCTTTCGACCTCAGCCGAACGATAGAATAAAGAGAATTATTCTCGACTATTCTAGAAACACGGGCCTATAAAAACCTCCTCTCTCGTGATCGCGGCGCTCTTTTCCGATTGCTCGTCGCGTCAAGAGTGTGTTTCTACTGTACGAAAAAGGATCGCTTGTCTTTTTCGTTTTACCACGTTTAATTACCGTTGCTTGCGGAACATTTAATTATTAATTACCGACTCGGCTATTTCTTTTGGATTCTCCTAATCAGTTATCTTTTTGTAAATTCTGTGCGGTTTCAGTACTTGTATTTTTCTTTGTTTTAGTTTCAAATATAGTTATATTAAACGATACGTGTGTGTCGAGTGTAGTGCCTCGCCGTCTTCTCGCTTCCGACATCCTTATCCTGCCTCCTGTCGCGCACATTATTTTTGGTCCTTCGAGCCGGATCCTCCAAAACCTCCTGTGAATCCGGTGCCACGGAAGCGTAGAGTTTTTCAGTGCATCTGAAAAATAAGACAGTGTCAGAGATGGCAGACACGGCAACTATAATTACCAACGCCACCGCGCTATATGGCAAAATCTCGCGCGCATACGATAACCTTCGGAAGCTCGGCGAGGCCAACATCACACTCGGCGCGGTGGAAGCCCGGCTTCTGAATCTCGACAAACTGTGGGAGAAGTTCGATGCGATGAATGATATCTTGGCTGAGCGTGTAGACGAAATAAAACATGACGTCTATGCTAAACAGGACATACCTTCACTCGGCGAAGAGTCTTACCTAGTGAACAAGGGCCTGATGTTGAAGATGCGGCGTACTCTCCAGAAAAAGGAACGCGCCGCTGCTTCTGCTACTTCAGAAACATCAACATCGGCGCCTCGCAACACGCTACCTCGAATCCAGCTGCCGACCTTTACGGGAAGATACGAGGATTGGCCGGCCTTCCGAGACCTCTTCGTCTCCCTCATCGGCCAGGATAAGACGACGAAGCCTGTAGAAAAAATGCACTACTTGAAGAGCTGTGTCAAGGGCGAAGCAGATCTTCTCATCAGAGACCTCAGTTCTACCGAAGCCAATTATGAACGAGCCTGGCAAACTCTAAGCGACTACTACGAAAATAAACGCTTACTAACCCGCTCTTATTTAACAAATTTTTTAAGCCTGCCAAAGATGAAGGGAGAATCCGCTGCTGAGCTTAGGAAAATATTCCACGGCATCAAGACTACGGTCAGCTCGCTGACAAGCATCGACCGGCCTGTAGGGAGTACTGAAGATCTCTTTGTGCACCTCGCCGTTGACCTTCTCGATAGTCGCTCTCGCCGCGAGTGGGAGACCTCCATCAGTGAAACGAACGAGCCTCCGCAATACGCTCTGCTAGAGCGTTTCCTTGAGCAACGTCTTCATATATAAAATATATAATTATATTATAGTATACATATATATTTTATTTAATCATATATGTAAATGTTTGTATAATTGTAATAACTTTTAACGATACATTGCACATTTATTTCAATTGCAACAGAATGAATTTATATTCTTGTATGAATATTGAAAATAAAGAATGGGCCCCTCCATCGCCCATTCTCGTGAGAACGCAACCATATATTTTTCTTCGTCTCTCCGATTTTAACACGACATACATATTTCTGTCTGATAATTTTTTTCTTGATGATACTTTTTGAAATGTCATGAAGCCTAGGTCAAATTAGAAACTTATTGCACTCGTTTTAATGCAGCGCTTACAGCAGCTTTTATAAAGCGCCAGAGCAGCCAATATTTTATTTTGGCGCTTACGGCAACTTTTATACAGCGCTAGAACAGTTGATGTTTTAATGTAGCGTTTACGGCAGCCTTTATACAGCGCCATTATTTAATCTGTTCTAAGAACAATATTTATGCCCCTTGTGCTCCTTTGGGCCATTTTTTCTTGAACACTTCCATATCATTAGAGTAATACCATTCCGATTTTGTGTCAGCTCTCAACATACACGTGTAGTGACCACGATTCATTTCTTCACCTTCGTGAAATATAGCGCTTATTAGCTTGTACTTTTTTTTATTAATCGTGATATTACTCGTCGGCACGGCGGTCATTCGATTGTTGATAATTTTTTTAGAAGCACCGTTTATAAAAGTATATAAATTGAGCTGTATTACTACGATGGATAAAGTTGATTCGATTACGGTTTTCTTTTTCAACACGGTGCCCTTACATTCGTTACAATTGCCGTTTATCGTTTTCCATTTAGAAAATTCTACATTAATCAAACTTTGTAGAGTGACACCTTTTTTCCTTTTTAATGTCGAATGTATAGGTAATATTAACAAACTACTGCTTTCCAGCTTAGTTACATTGTAATTACACTTGACATTCGAGCAACAAGTTACGTGCTTTAATTCGAGTTTTAATACATCATTGATGTCGGAATACGTCGACATTAGAGTCGTAAAAAATTCCGAAACATCTTGTTGTGTTTGTTCTTCGAAGCGTTTTCCGACAGATCTTCTAACCGCTTGAATGTTGCAATATTTACGTTCACCATACGCGCAGATAGCATCAGTCAATGCATTCGATGCTTTATTTTTCAGTATTTGTTGCCTAATACGTACGCAATGAAACGCACATTGTAATATTACATTAGCGTAGTTAGTTAATTAGTAATCATCGATGAGTGACAAACAGTAAATATTCGTAGAATTTTCATCAAGAGCTTAAATTTCATTAAATGTTTTAACTTTTCTATTTCTCACCTCATTAACATCGATCCATTTGACCATGGTATCATTATCCGTACCGTACAAGGGATTCCCTAATAGTGTATCCGCAGCTTCTAAAGCACCGCATTCTCTGTTATTTAATGAACGCATTGCAAAATTCCACAGTTTCGATGCCAAGGACTTATTCGAATCTATCACTTCAAAGTCTGTATTGCATTTTTCCGACTTTGTCGTGTATTTTGTTAAATATGAGTTTAAAAACTCTGATTTTTCTCTAATAAATTGTATGTCCATATTTCCCTTCCAGGCTAATTTGATAGACGGATTATAATCATTTATAAACCTTTCCGACTCCTTGCGAGGAAGATCGTACAATCTCCTTTTACTGCGTAAATTTTTTCTACCGACTATCGAAGTGATAACGTCTCTTAAAACGAAATTCTCAGTAACTGGCCGAGGAAAATCGAACCGACACTTTCTGTATATATTAGTTTCCGTTTTTTTCGTACGCATGCAATACGAGTTATGTTTATGATTCTGATCACTTATTACCGTATTGTACAACGTTGGCGAAACATTTTCATTTGGAATTTCACACGTTACGTATTTTTGAATAAACGTAGTAACTTCTTCATCCGGCGATTTTCCTAATACTGGAGCATCTTTTATCCAAATCATACAATGCATGTGCTGCATACTTCTACGTTGATATTCCAGTCGCCAGAAGTAATGAATAATCTTTCCTATAGGATTATCGGACGAACAAATAAAATCAATCATGGCTTTGAATTTTATGCACATGAATCTAGAAGTACTTACAGGATCGTATGCGATTAGTTCGTTGATGCCTAACTTCTCTTTATCGGGATTCATATCTCGTAAATATTCACCCAAATCGGACCATTTCCATTCACTAGGACTCAAAGTCAAAAACCACGTCGCTGGACCGTAATGCAAAGTCATGCATTTTACATTATTGGACGGTTGTTGCCAAAATTGATCCGTATTTCTCAATTTTGCAAAAATACTCATTAAATTTGATTCTAATTGGTAACCTTTTAATTCGTTCAAGTATCTACCAGCAGTGTATCTCTCTCGTGGGTTAGTAACCATCATCGTATAATAGATACCACTTTTCAACTGTCGGTAGTTAGCATCATTGAGAAGGAAGAACAGATACTGCAGATTCAACCTGAATCTACTATGTTTCGACATCAATCGTGTTCTAATAAATAAATTTTCCGGCAATGCAAAGTTTCTATCTTCTCGTTGTCCATTGACACCATCAGGATATAAATCAGGGAAACACATGACATCCAGATATTTATAACGATTATCCATTGGAAAATCTTCAATTTTCACCGTTTGATAAAGCTTCAATGCAGATTCGTTATCGCTTCTTTTTGCGTGTATTGGGTACATTGTATACTGATCGTTAATATCCGAATGTTCAGTGATTTGTGTGAGAAAAGCCGTACGTTTTAAAACGGTTTGATCATTATTATTTTTGTTTTGCTGTACATTGTACAAATTCAATGCTGGTAATTCCTCAACCACCTCATTTATTTCGTCATTGTCGCTTTCCTCATCGACAATCCTATATTCTGTTTCCTGCAACTTATCCTTTAATAGATCATTAGATGACGCTGGAAGACGAATTTTTGAGTAATGAGGATTATTTTCTTTCAACCATTGTAAAGCCTTATACATTTTATTAATATCTACCAAATTTTCCCAAACCACTTTAGATTTCTTGGGTATACCTCGAACGAGAATGTGCAACTCGTGATTCAAATTTATAGGATCTTCCGGAGGACATACCTTATCCAATGTTTCTTGTAAAGGCAGAGGCAAATGAAATGTTCTACCTTTTTCTAAACAGAGTTCGATTATATAAGTTTCTTGATTTAAAATGTGCTATATTTAAATCATTTAATTATTTTTTTCGTTCAAGTACAATTAACAGCAAAAACTGCATATACGTAGGTATGTATTTGACTCTACTGCCATTACTTGAAACAAATACATTATTCGATATTAACAAATTGGAACTCTGGAATTACGAGTAATTATTTTTCATTGTACAGACTAGGTTTAAATTTTTGAGGACCTTCTTTTGAACATGGCTTGACCTTTTCATTTTTATGATTTTTTGAAGATAGGGTGAGAGAGGACGAATGAGGGTAAGAGAAGACGAGATAGGCGAAAAAGGGTGAAAGAGAACGAAAGAGGGTGAGAAAGGACGTACGAGGGTGAAAGAGGTGAGAGGGGGTGAGAGAGGACGAAAGAGGGTGAAAGAGGACGAAAGAGGTCGAAAGAGGGTGAGAGAGAACGAAAGAGGGTGAAAGAGGACGAAAGAGGGTGAGAGAGGACGAAAGAGTGTGAAAGAGGTCGAAAGAGGATGAGAGAGGGCAAAAGAGGGTGAGAAAGAATGAAAGAGGGTGAGAGAGGACGAAAGAGAGTGAAAAAAGGTGAAAGAGGACGAAAGAGGGTAAAGAGGGTGAGAAAGAATGAAAGAGGGTGAGAGAGGACGAAAGAGAGTGAAAGAGGACGAAAGAGGGTGAAAGAGGACGAAAGAGGGTGAGAGGGAATGAAAGAGGGTGAGAGGGAATGAAAGAGGGTGAAAGAGGGTGAGAGAGAATGAAAGAGGGTGAGGAGAGGACGAAAGAGGGTGAGAGAGGACGAAAGAGGGTGAAAGAGGACGAAAGGGGTGTGAGAGGGAATGAAAGAGGGTGAAAGAGGGTGAGAGAGAATGAAAGAGAGTGAAAGAGAGTGAAAGAGGGCTGAAAGAGGGTGAAAGAGGGTGAGAGAGGACGAAAGAGAGTGAAAGAGGCGAAAGAGGGGTGGGAGTGGGGGTGGGAGTGGGGATGGGAGTGGGGTGGGGATGGGGGTGGGGGTGGGGGCGGGATGTGGGAGGGAAGGAGTGCGTGGAAGTTGAGGGAGGTGTGAGTGAAAGGTGAGAAGAGATTTATACGCGGACAGAGAAGAAGAAGAAGAAGAAAAAGAAGAAGAAGAAGAAGAAGAAGAAGAAGAAGAAAAAGAAGAAGAAGACGACGTTACTTCATTTTTCATGAAAAACGTCACTTTTTGACCGCTTGTATCTCCAGAACGGCTTGACCGATTTTATTTTTTCTTGGCTCAAATTACTCGTGGCGATGCCGCCTTTCAGGTTATATTACGTGCAATTCAAAATTTTTTATATTTTAGTAGTTTTACACCCCCAAAAAATGGACTTTGATGGTGCAGGATAAGGAGACTTGTAGTGTCTTTTAAGGTCTTTTAGGGTTTGAACATGGCCGGAGACACTACCGCGTCTCCTGATATAAAAGACATTTTAGCAAGTCGTGAAATTGAGAATTGGCGTAAATTAGAAACAGCAAAATCAAGCAAAACTAATGCATTATACCTTGGCAACAATCAACATAAAATAATTGATTCTTTGACTTGTAAAAAAGCTATGAAAATACCTATTATAAAAAATGGCAATGATCTATCTTTAAGATCTTTAAAAATATGTGATGATAATTACACTATTGTTAATACATGCGCATTTGATAGTATCTTTCAAATATTACTTGCTGTAGGACACGATTCAGATAACATTTGTACGTACATGAACAAAATAGCAAAAACAAATTTGTTCTTTGAATTAATTGATCACACAATAAATAATGGTATTAGTTCCTACACATATAAATTGCGCGCGCAGATACTTATGCCAATTTTCCAAATTTCCAATGTCAGTGATTGCAAATATGTAAATTGTGAGACAAATGTCGGTTATTTAGCTGGCATTCTTTTCAAAGATATACCAAGCTTTCAAGAAACATCTCGTTGCAATTCTGGTTGCGCCGTACGGCATAAAAAGTTTCCTGTAATCCAAATCAAGGAATCAAAAATCATGCAAGCTGATGATTTCGACGAAATAGTAAAACAAAGTATTTCTCTGGAAGGTGAACATCCTTGTTGTTCAAAATACTGCTCAGGATTTGAAAAAACAACATTATCTGAAACTGGCATGATTTGTATATATTATAATATTATATAAACTAGAAATTGTATTTTTCATTGTTATTATAATTAGTTATAAGAGCATTTACTTACATTTATTCAATTATTAAAAAAAAATATCTTTATAGCTTTTAATGCTCTATTACATACATCACATACATCACATTTGAACATATGACTTATAAACATAATTCGCTAGACGAAAATATCTAGCAGGTATTCTAATACGTATACACTCTCCGAGATTTGTTTATGTCACATGTCCAAATAGGATTTTCAGGACATTTTTATTACTAAAGAAGTAATTTTATATTTAAATGTATACGTGTATTTTATTTTACAGGAGATATTATCCTTTTTGAAATTTTTTCAAGAGATCTTAGTTTACACACTGAAATTAAGTTGGACGAAATCAATAAATCATTTAAAAATCCTTTAAATGAAATGGAATACAAATTACTCGGCGTTGTTATACAATATATAAAAGACCCGTTTTAACAAGAGCTGTACAAACAACAGGGCATTATACAGCATTGTGTCTGAGATTTGGGCGATGGATCGAGTATAATGATTTAGAAAAAAAAGAAAAAAATGTTAAAGAAAAAACCTATATCACACCTGCTTTATTAATTTATAGTGTTTAAGATTAAGAAATTATTATTCTAGAATTATATCATTTATTTAATAAAATACAATTATATTAACATAATCATCAGACATATTTAATTCCCCAACAACAAACTATGTAGTTTGTGCTTAACCTTACGTTTTATGACACAAATTAATATAAACTCAATATTAATTATAGTCGCTTTTATTTTTCTTTATTTTTCTTGTGATCCTGCTAGCTTTATATTAAGTTGACAAAACCACGAGTTTCTTCGAAGTGGGATGTGGTACAAAATTATATTTTGTAGCACAAATTAGCACAAAATGAGCACTAATTATATTTTTTTTGATTTTTGATTTTTGATTTTTTTTTTGTGGTCCTGCTAGCTTCATATAAAGCTAGCAGCGCCACGAGTTTCTCCTAAATGGCATGTGGTACAAAATTATTTTTTGTAGCACAAATTAGCACAAAATGAGCACTAATTATATCTTTTTTGATTTTTGATTTTTGATTTTTTTTCTTGTGGTCCTGCTAGCTTCATATGAAGCTAGCAGCGTCACGAGTTTCTCCTAAATGGCATGTGGTACAAAATTATTTTTTGTAGCACAAATTAGCACAAAATCAGCACTAAATAGTTCAATAGGTTTTTTTCGATTCTGTCCATTTGGTCCTGCTAACTTCACAGAGGTCAGAAATATAATGAGACAGCACAAAATTTCGGGCAACGCGTCGACCAGCTCGCTATAAATTTATACGATTCAATGATAGAGGGAGGAAACCAGACGAGCTCAGAGAAACGCACTATCTTACAAACGATCCAAACACAAGCATTATTAAATTTTCAATTAGGGCTACAAAGCGACTTAAAAGTACTCGTACGCTCACAACGATATACGACGCTTCAAGAAGCGATAGCCGGCGCGAGCGCGGAAGAGAGATTTATCGGACTTAGCACGTAACGGGCAACTAATTCCTCGCTAAATAAACCTGAATCAACGCGGTCAGAACAGCGAACGACGGGACAATGTTATAGATGTGGAAAACCCGGACATTACGGACGAGACTGTCGTAGCAAAGTCAACGTTCTGCCGAAACCGGAAAAATCCTCGCGCGTATCCGCCATCAAAAAATTTTGCAATCATTGCAAAAAGCGTGGACATAACCGCGAAGAATGTTGGGAATTAAACGGGCGACCGAAAAATAAGACGCCCCTACGGAACAAGCCAGAGGATCGAAAAAACCCGCGAAGTATTAATAAAATAGATAATCAAAGAATCCGGCAGGAGAGAAATTCCGAGTCCGAACGTAGCAGCGATGAAGACGGAGAGCGCGGAGATAAGATTAAGAAGACTCGCGCGCTCGAATATCAGGTGACACACGTGCGCCGAACGCCGAGAGAGAGCGAGTTTAAATATAATTACTCTGCCCATGCGAGAGGCAAAACGCGGAAAAGTAAATATGCTTTACGATTCGGGAGTTACGATTTCATTGATAAAAGTGAAACACTTGAAGGGCGAGACCAAAATTTACAATAATAAAATAACCCTCGTTGGAATAACCGGTCATAAAGCAAAGACGATCGGAAAAATGTACGCGACAATTGAGCTAAACGGAAACAAGATAAAACACGCGATTTACGTCGTGAAAGATGATTTCCCAATGGAATACGACGGGATCATAGGAATCGATTTTTTCCAGAAGCAGCAAGTCACGTGCGATTACAAAAAACGCGAATTACAAATCGGAAACGCCGTCCTAAAATTGCAACTGTATAACAAAATTATCTTAAAGCCGCGTAGTGAAACAATTATACACGCAATAACAAATGATAATAAGACAGGGATTATTCGAGCCAAAGAAACCGCCTCAGGAATCTATATCGGACGATGTTTGGTAGAACCGAAGAATTACCAATGTCCCATCAATGTAATTAATACAACTGATAAGCCGGTCGAGATACACACACCCTTCGTAACCGTAGAAGACGTTTGCGAAGATAACGCGCACGAGTTGTACACGATACATATAGACGAGACTCCAAATCAATTAACGCATGACGAACGAATTTGACAATTGTTACACACAAAACATTTAAACGAGGAAGAAAGGAAAGCGATACAGAAAATATGCGAAGAATATAGCGACGTGTTTTATTTAAGCGGAGAACCACTGTCATGCACAGCAACGCTAAAACACGAGATAAGCACGCGCGCCGATACCTCACCCGTCAATGTGAGACCGTATCGCCTTCCCGAGAAACACAAATCAGAAGTGAACAAACAAGTACAGGAAATGTTAAAAGACGGAATTATTAGTACAAGCATTAGCCAGTGGAATGCACCGTTATTAGTAGTGCCAAAAAAAGCTGACGCAACAGGCAAACCGCGATTAAGAGTAGTAGTCGATTTCCGGAAGTTAAATGAATTAACTATAGGCGATTCATTCCCACTGCCAAATATTACCGATATTTTGGATCAGCTGGGAAACGCGAAGTATTTTACGACGCTCGACCTCGCATCTGGATATCACCAGATACCGATGGCCAAGCGCGACAAAAATAAAACAGCCTTCTCGACTCCCTACGGACACTACGAGTTTAATAGAATGCCGTTTGGACTTAAAAACGCGCCTGCGACTTCCAACGACTTATGAACTCAGTGCTAACTGGGATACAAGGGCTCCGATGTCTCGTTTATCTCGACGACATTGTTATATACGGATCCAGTTTAGAGGATCACAACAGAAGACTCGCGGAAGTATTACAACGCCTACGGAAACATAGTCTCAAACTACAGCCTGACAAATGCGAATTTTTACAAAAAGAGGTAATATACCTTGGACATATTATTTCCGAAAACGGTATACTGCCAGATCCGTCAAAATTAGAGGCGGTAAAAAATTTTCCGACACCACGGAAAGTAAAAGACGTACAATCGTTTATCGGATTAGCGGGTTATTACCGGAAATTTATAGAAAATTTTTTGCGAATCGCAAAACCGTTAACAAAATTAACGAAGAAAACGGAAACGTTCGAATGGAAAAACGAACAACAAATCGCGTTTGAAAAATTAAAGGAAAAATTAACGACAGCGCCAGTGCTAAAGTATCCGGATTTCAATGAAGAATTCAACGTGACTACCGATGCCTCGGACTATGCAATCGGAGCCGTACTATCACAAGGAACGGTAGGCAAGGATAGACCTATCGCATACGCCAGCCGAGTATTATCTCGCGCGGAACAAAATTATAATACTACGGAAAAGGAACTATTGACAATTGTATGGGCTGTTAAACATTTTCGACCATACATTTATGGCACAAAGTTTAAAATAATTACCGATCATAAACCTTTGATATGGTTGTTCAATGTAACTGACCCCGGGTCTAGATTAATCCGTTGGAGACTGAAACTCGAGGAATATGATTATGAAATCATACACAAGGCCGGACAAGCAAACGCGAATGCCGACGCGCTAAGCCGACAAGTAACCCGAGATATCAACGAGGAGACAAAAAATAGAATTTTCACGTTAGAAGAAGACAAAGAAGAAAAAGAAGAGGAAGAATTCGCGGATAATACAAGGAAATATTCTGAAGAGGAAAAGAAACAAATACTCTACGAATATCACGATGCACCCACAGGAGGGCATCAAGGAATCGAACGAACAATCAAAAGAATTCGATTAAATTATACAGGGTTTGTCCGGAAAGTAATGCGTCGCATTTTTTTGTGACGCGACTATACATCGCAGAGCGATGGGACCGGTTGGGGAGGAAGGGGGGTACCCTTAGCTTTCCAACGGTAGGTCGCTCAATTGTTTCCATGCGCTTGGAGGGTTAGGACGGCTTATTCTGTGAACCTCTGCTTAGTGGTCGCGTCGAACTTGTGATGGAGAGAACGATAGAGCAACGCTATGCGATAAAGTTTGTTATTACGGCCTACCTGACCCGGATCGGTGTGGCAACGGTGCCGCAGCCGCCCTACAGTCCCGACTTGGCCCCGGCGGACTTTTTTTTATTTCCTCGGCTGAAAAGGGAGCTCAAAGGACAACAGCTCGAGTCGGTTGACAACGTACAAGCTACTTCGACGGCCTCCCTGAACAGCATCCCAGTCAAGGAGTTCCAGAAATCTTATGACGCATGGAAATCGCGTTGGCAAAAATGTATTGACGCAGAAGGGTCATACTTCGAACAATTTTAAGTTGTTTTACCTATGCGATCAATAAATTCTTTTTTAAAAAAATGCGACGCATTACTTTCCGGACAAACCCTGTAACTGGCCAGGATTGACAAAAGATGTCAAACAATATATCGCCAAATGAAAATCCTGCCAAAAAAATAAATTATCGCGCCGAATAAAAGCACCCTTCATGATCACAGATACTCCGAATAAACCATTTGAAAAATGTGCATTAGATATCCTCGGACCGCTAACAGTTACCACTAACGGAAACAAATACTTACTAACATTTCAGGATAGCCTGACGAAACTCAGTAAAGCGATACCGATCGCAAATCAGGAAGCAAATACCGTCGCGAAAGAGTTCGTTACGAAAATAATTTTCGAACACGGCATTCCCGAAAAAATTTTAACAGACCAAGGCACAAATTTTATGAACAAAGTATTTAAAAATATATGCAAATTATTAAGAATAAAAAAGATACAAACAACCGCGTATTACCCCGAGAGTAATGGAGCATTAGAAAGATCGCACCGCACATTAGCCGAATATTTGCGACAATATATAAATGCTGACCAAACCGACTGGGATGAATGGGTGCCATACGCAATGTTTACATATAATACCACTCCTCATTCAGCTACGGGATATACCCCCTTTGAATTAATATACGGACGACAAGTCGAACTACCGACGGCACTAACAAAACCGCCTAAACTGATGTACAATTACAATGACTATCTACAGGAACTAAGGGAAAGAATACGTGCCTCAAATCAACTTGCGAAAAAAATATTAAAAAGAAAAAAATAAAATCAAAAAAATACTTTGATAAATCCGCGAAAGAAACCAAATTTAAAATAGGCGACAAAGTACTCGTATACGACGAGACACTCCGACGCGGACGATCCAAGAAATTAGACGCATTATGGGCAGAACCGTATACAATAATAGAAATAAATTCAAGCATCAATTACACAGTAAAGAAAGGAAGAAGAGCAATACGCATGCACACAAACAGATTAAAATTATTTATTGAAAATTAGGACTTACCTAATCGTCTGCTTCGTCCTCGTGACATACACGTCTATAAGGAAGAGGCCGCCCCTCTTGCAGAGCCCTCAGAGTTTGCATGGCCGGAATCATGAATCCCTCCTCGGGAGGCACCAAAGCAACTTCGCGCACAACGCGCACACCAGACCGCACGTTTACACTCACGTGTAAAGAGAACGGAAAGGAGCTAGCCGCATATCTTGCGACAGCCTCCAAAGCCCGATCAAAACGGTTGGTCGACAATGCCGGCCCCACAACTGGGCCCACACATCTAAGAAACCTCGAACAAGAGAAACATATCGGCTCCCACTAGAGCACAAACTCTACATGGCATCGCGAGCAATCAAATCACATATCAGAACCAAACATTTTTTTTTGTATTAGACGACGCAACGATAGTAATGAAGCAAAGGATGTCATAAGACTAAAGGGACGACAGAAGACATATAGAACGAACGCTCCTCTTGCTTGATAAAAAAAATTGCGAACAAAAGCATATTCACGATCAAGAACAAAGTAGTAAAAAGAATTATATGTATATCATTACAGGACACTCTCACTCTTAGCCTGCAACGCTGCAGTACTCGGAAAGGAAAGTGAGAAGGATCAACTGTATAAGATAACAGAGTTCAAGCACAGTCCAGGGATATATTTCGAGCAAATCGGACAACTACACTTTTCCAAGAAAACATGGAAACTAGTGATAAAATTAAACCTCGCACCTTTAAAATTTAGACATGAACAAATTGCCAATTACATAAAACAGACAGAAATGATGTGCGACGAAACAGAAAGTTCATGCGTAAATTCGGTTAATATTATAAAACAGAAATTAAAATACCTAAACAACATAAAAAATCAAATTGATACCCTATATAAAGGACCGACAAACAAACGTCGAGGACTAATAGACGGTATAGGATCAATAACAAAAACATTATTCGGAATCATGGACGCAGACGATAAAAAACAAATAAACGAACAGTTAGAATTAATAGCAAATAAGCAACGGGTATCCGAACACGTGATTCGAAACCAACTAAAATTAATAAACGCTACAGTAACACATTTAAATAGATTAGAAAACATAATCAACCATAATGAGAGACTGCTAAAACAAACTATGGCCGAAACTCTTACCTTAGAAAAAATAAACGAACATTTCAGGGCGATAGAAGCAATTGTAAACAAACTAATAAAGAATAAATTAATACAATTGTCGCTCGTATATTGAAAACAAAGTGATAAATATAAGGCCAACTTATCGAGCTGAATATTCGAGATGTTCAGTCAACTACCATTTATTACATGTATAAATTATAAAACTACAGTCATTATATTAAAACTAACGCAAATTACAATCATTCTATAAACGTTTCGACCGCACGCGGTCTTCTTCAGTATAATTATTGAAATATAAATTCTTACAATTCACATAATATCGAAATTTAATTATAGTTATTCAGAATCAAGAGTTTTTGAGCAATTAACGCGTGTTTCAATCCGTCCTGTCCAACAATGTTCGCCTCGATATGATCCCTGATTTTGTTCAGATCTCGGATAGTTTCATCGTTAATATGCGAGAAATTAACCCGTTCCGTAGGCGCTGCGATTAATAAAAAATTACCGATCAACGTATGTCCAAATTATAATATGTATCCCCTACAATTGGTAGTATGCTTACCTATCATCGTTCTTCTTGACAATTTTGCTACTTATTAACAGTTATTAAGGATGACACATAACAAACCAACAATACAGAAAGACAGCTCATTTTAAACTCTACTTGATCGGAGAGCGTGCGTGTTTATATATGATCTAATATCTATGTTTTACTCGTTAATGTCCTATTTGTCCTATTATTATTTCTTGTTCGCTAATATATCCAAAATATCAAAATACGACTCGCTAAGTAACTCAGTATCTTTGTTTAAATTTAGTCCATTTTTTTGTTCCTTGATATGTAGCATCTCAGAAATGAGTCTTTTATAATAATTATTTTCGTTGTCCATGATCTTAACATTGTCCCAATTAAAAGTATGATGTTCATTTATTATGTGTTCAGAAATTACTGAATGTTTCGTTGAGTCCAATCTAATATTATTTTTATGTTCTTTCATTCGCGTCTGCAATTGCCTCTTTGTTTGGCCTACATAAGATGCATTACAATTATTGCAACTGATCTTATAAACCACATTCGAATTGCATGGATGTTTAGTTTTATCTTTCTGCGCTTTAATAATATTATCCAGTTTGTTGAGACATCTATACCCTACCATACAATTTTTATTTTTTACCGAGGAAACAATCATTTCTGAGATCCCATCTATATACGGAATGACAAAGAATTTTTTATTGACCGAGTCATTTCCTATACTTTTTGTTCTTTCTATGTTGGCCTGTCTCTCTATAATGCTCCCCTTAGATATGATGTGTTCTATCCGATGATTAATTTTGTTAAAAATCAGATCAAGAGGGTAACCATTGCTTCTGAGTATATTAATAATTAACTCCAAATTTTTATTAAAAAATAGTGGATGTGATAGCAATAGACATCTGTCTACAAGGTTATATATTATTCCAATTTTGTGGCATAATGGGTGGTTTGAATAAAATGATAACGTCCTTCCTGAGAAGGTTTCTTTTTGATACCAGTCTATATATATTTTGTTATTAATAATTTTAAGTGATAAATCTAAGAAATTCAAACTATGGTTAACCTCTTGTTCGACCGTGAATTTAAGTCTTTTATGATAGTTGTTAAAATTATTCACAATCTGAGTCATATTAGTCATAGAGGTGGCCACTATTATGTCATCCACATAACGAAAATAAAACAATTGGAATTTTTAAATTGGAATTTTTAAATTGGAATTTTTAAGAAATTGTAAAAATGGCGATATTTTTCCTACACATTTAGAAGGTTTTTGCCGCATTAAATTTAACGTTTTTCATCACAGATCGATCAGAAGACTAGATAGTATGTTGTACAAATTCAAAACAAATGCGATGAGCATTGAAATCTTTGATTTGCATAGACAGGTAGAGTCATTACAAAATAGGATTTTTCATCTCACCAGCGGGTTATTTAATCGTTTACCTGTACTCGCGTGGAATAGAATTTTCGAACATCATAACATTGCTTTTAAAAATTGCCACAACAGATTGGTTACTGCACACGAAAAGAAATTCAATTGGCTTAAGAGAAAACAACACTATAAGTATATCAACAGCATCAAACCTATAGTTATACATTGTTCTTTACATTTTGAAACTTCACAACCGACGAAAATATCACAAAATTCTCTCAGGGCAATCACTAATGATGCCAAGGAGATCAATATACACATAGAAGCCAATAAATTTCTCAATGATACAATTAACCCTTTGGAAAATACTATAAAAAAATGGTTTGTTAATCTTTCCAACACAGACATTCCGCCTAACGTTTCTAATCTGTTGCAAATGGGTGATAAATTCTGTCTTCCGAATATTAGTAAAAAAACAGCGATACATGAATTCATTAAGGACATAGAGAGTAATAGCAAACGAAATAATATTAATAATCTCACAACGATCAGAAATATCGCGGTTCCAAAATTTGCACAACTTCTGAACACGAAGGATAAAAATGACGTAAGTCAACAAAAATTACTTGGTGCACACAGAGATTTAATAAAATTTTGTAAAGACAATCCGAATGTTCTATTCA